>NC_056734.1:445487635-445530135 GCF_019279795.1 Protopterus annectens | reverse complement strand
ATATCCTCAGTCTTTTGCTGGTCCGATGCAGAAGCAATTTTGCGAGTGCAGGTTGGCGTTCTGAGATTTTCGGAGTTTCAGACCGAAACAGAGTTGGGAACATTTTGGTTTTTTCTTGCCTCAGTATTTAACCGGATGTCAGAAAAAGTGAATAACTGTATTTCTTGTGGGAAGCAGATACCGCATAGGGATTATCATACACTGTGTATACCTTGTTTAGGGCCTGAGCACGACGTTGTTGGTTGCCGCTCTTGTGCTAGATTTAACAAGCGCACTATTAAGAGGAGGCTAGATTGTGCTAGGCTAGTGTTTGGAAAGCGTTGCAATTATAATATGCCGTCGGATGCTCGCTTCATCCAAGAAGCGCAAGGACAAAACAGTGAAGCCTAGGGGTGAGGAACCGGCAGTCCCGGACGTCGGTTCTTTGGTCGGCTCAGTGGAGCCAGAGGTTTTGCCAGGAGTCTCCATGGAGTCTCAGGCAGATACTTTATTGTTACAGGATGTGCCCTCTCAGGAGGTAGGCCAGGCTGAGGGGGCTTCTGAGGTAACTGTTCTTCCCTCTCTTCCTAAGGTAGTTAGGGCCTCTCCTTCTGTTGCCAAAGCTTCTTTTAGAGGTAGGCCAAGTTCAGCTTCTGTGGGGGCTTCTCCTAGCATTTCGGGCTCTGTGCCTAAGAAACATATGCTTAAAATGGCTGAAGATTTGATTACTCTAATTAGAGGTTCTATGCCCCCGCCTGATAAGAGGCCTAGGGTGGAACAGGAGTTTGATAGTTTTGAACAGTGTTCACAGGCTTCAGAGTCTTCTGGGGAAGACTTACAAGAGTTTCCTACTTATTCTGATTCTGATGTGGATGATTCCACTCCTACAGCTTCTCCTCCTGAGGATTTTTCATTTTCAGAGTCTCTTCACTCCATGAGGGAGCACTTTAAATGGGACGGCCAGGATTACTCTGATTCCAGGAAAAGGCTTAGGGAATTCTTGTTTTTACCCCAGCATAGGCCCTTAGCTATTCCTCCTGTGTTGAATGTGGTGGAGGATGTTTTTGCAGAGGCTTCCCTGAACCCTGACTCCTTGCCTCCTGCTCCTGTTAAGCCTGATAGGTATTATAGGGTGCCCGAAGCTCATAAGTATTTGTTTAAGAGTCCTAGGGCGGACCCAGAAACTATTTCTCAGGGGCCTAAAGGTGTTACAGCTTCTGTGGTTAAAAATCCTGTACCTTCTGATAAAGAGGCAAGGGCTTTGGATAGGTGGGGTAAGAAAGTGTATACTTCTTCCACTCTAGCCATGATGAATTGTCAGTTTCACATGCTAAAATATCAGAATTATCTCCTTTCACAATTGAAATCTAAGGTGGATGCTTTGGCGGAAGGTATTGAGTGTAAAGAATTGCTGGATTTGGTTCATGTGTCTGAACAAGTGGGTAAGCATTCTTTGCAGTGTGGTTTTGATGCTGTTCAGGCCTCCTCGAGGGTGGCTGCTACTAGTTCTGTTCTTCGCAGACATGCCTGGTTGAAGGATCAGAATTTAGCTGAGCATGTTAAGACCAGGATTTTGGATGCTCCTTTACAGTCTGATGTGTTGTTTGGACCGCCTGTGGAAGCAGTCTTAAAGAAAATGGAAGACAAAGCTAAGTCTATGCAGACTGTTAAAGATTTTTTGCAGGTGCAGCCTCCAAGTTTAGTAGAAATTGGCCTGCTAAGGGGTGGACATATCCTGCTTATGGTTCCCAGTCTAGGGGTAGGTCTAGACGTGGTAGGGGCAGGGCTCAAGGTTCATTTAGGCCTAGATCAGAGTTCACCTGCTCAGACTTCTGGTGAGGGCAGGGGTCAGTCCTTTCGTAAGCAGACCCAATGACCTGCCTTTTCAGCTGCCAGTGGATTCTCGTCTGGCAGCTCCTTTGGGAGGAAGACTGTCTCTTTTCAAAGAAAATTGGGATTTAATCACTCAAGACAGATGGGTGCTGGATATCATTCATCACGGTTACAGATTTTATTTCCACACAATGCCCTCTTTCAAGGGCATGCCAGATGTTCCTCCTCCACAAAGAAAAGAGGCTCACAAGCAAGTTTCTCAGTTACTCCAGATAGGGGCCATTCAGCCAGTCCCTGTCTCAGAAAGGGGCTTTATTCTCGCCTGTTCCTAGTACCAAAGAAGGGGAACACGTGGAGACCAATTTTGGATTTATCTATCCTCAACACTTATCTGGACATTCCCAAGTTCAAGATGTTGACGTTACAGCAACTGTTACCTCTGCTGGGCAAGGATCACTGGATGGTAACTTTGGATCTCAAGGAAGCTTACCTTCATGTGCCTATAAGGCTAAGTTGCAGAAAGTATCTGCGGTTTCAACTGGAGATTTTCATTATCAGTTCTCTGCATTGCCCTTTGGCTTATCTACTGCGAGTATTCACAAAGGTTCTGGCTCCAGTGATAGCTTACTTCAGGCTTCAAGGCATTCAAATCTATCCTTACTTGGACGACTGCCTGATTCTGGCTCAAGAAAAGGAAGACCTTCTACAACATCTGGAATATGTCATAGCAGTGCTAAGATGCCTAGGGTATTCTGTGAACGAAATAAAGTCCAGTCTAGTACCCTCTCAAGACATGTGCTTTCTGGGTGTGAGACTGAATACAGCAGCCCAGATGGCCTTTTTAACCCCGGACAAACAAAAGAGTCTGTCACTTTACTTCCATCAACTATCTCATCAGTCCGTGCTGACTGCAAGGACAGTCCTTCAAGCATTAGGGTTCATGGCATCTTGTATTCTGGTGCTTCCCAATGCCAAACTGCATATGAGGAAGCTGCAATGGTATCTCAAAAATGTATGGACACAGCACTGCCAAGATTTGGACACTGTCATTCAAATAATACCTTGCCTTCAAAAGGAATTCTTGTGGTGGGCTCAGGAATGTCACCTAATCAAGGGACTCTCTGTGACCCGGCCAGAGGCGAGTCAGATTTTAACGACAGATGCCTCGGACACTGCTTGGGGAGCTCATCTAAATGGAAAGTGGATACAAGACAAGTGGCCTGCCAGACTACAGCATCTACATATCAACATGAAGGAGATGTTAGCAGTCCAGTTTGCATTGATGGCTTTCAAGGAGTTACTTCTTCCAGGGCAGGTGTTGATTCTAACAGACAACACAACTGTCATGTGGTACATCAACAAGCAAGGGGGAACACATTCTTATCCTCTATGCAGGCAAGCAATGATTTTATGGGAGACTGCGTTAAGCCTGCAACTAACTCTTCAGGCAAGGTTTCTGCCAGGAGCACAGAACTCCTAGCAGATGTATTAAGCAGACAAATCATGGATCCCGTGGAAACTGGATCTTCATGTATTTCAGAAATTGACAGTGTCATGGGGAACTCCAGACATAGATCTGTTCGCTTCTCCACTAAACCACCAGCTGCCAAAGTATTGCACAAAGGGGTTTCATCACACAGCTTGGAAAGTGGATGCTCTGTCTTTCAGTTGGAAAAACCTTCATGTCTATGCCTTTCCACCTCTGCCTCTTCTTCCAAAGGTATTATTAAAGGTCAGACAAGACAGGCCAAGGATGATTTTGATAGCTCCAGATTGGCCTCGCAACACTGGTACCCACTTCTAGTCTTGTAAAGAAGCCTCCATGGCCTTTACCTCTGATTCCTCATCTATTATCTCAGAAGGACGGTCATCTGCTCAATGTCAAGCTTCAATCTCTTCATCTCACAGCTTGGCATATTCTGTGGTGAAGCACAGCAGGTCTCAGCTTCCTCAACAAGTTTTAAATGTGATTATGGAAGCTAGAAGGCCTAGTACTAGGAGAGTGTAAAACGGAAGAGATTTTTATTTTGGAGTACAGCAAAGAATTTGGAGATTTCAGAGCCTAATTTGAGTGTGGCTCTTCAATATCTTACTGAATTATTGGACAAAGGTTTGTCCTTCTCTTCCATAAAGATTCATGCTGCAGCAATTTCAGCTCACTATGATTGTGACCCACCTTTGTTTTCGCATCCTTTGTTCAAGCAGTTTCTTAGAGGGGCAAAGAATATAAGACCCCCACGTAGAGCTCCTACTCCTGCTTGGGATCTCAATTTTGTGTTGGAAAAGCTTACTCTACACCCTTTTGAGCCTGCAGCTACTGCTGAATTGAAATATTTGTCATGGAAGACTGCTTTTCTGTTGGCTATTACTTCTGCAAGAAGGGTGTCTGAATTGCAGGCCTTTATGGCAGTAGAGCCCTTTTTGATTTTCCATAAGGACAGGGTATCATTACGTACTAATCCTTCCTTTATGCCTAAGGTGGTTTCTAGTGTGGCTTTAAACCAAACTATTCATTTGCCTACGTTTTTTGCAGATCCTCAGAATAAAGGGGAAAAGATTTTGCACACATTAGATGTACACAGACAATTTTATTTGAGCAGGACTAAGAATTTTAGGCAGTCTCAGCAGTTACTTGTTTCTTTTGCTTTGGGTTCACAGGGCAAGCCTGTGTCAAAACAAACTATTTCTAGGTGGATTGGCTTTTGCATTTTGTTATTCCCATCATGGCAAAGAGGTTCCAGCTGGGATTAGGCCTCATTCCACTAGGGCTACTGCCACTTCAACAGCATTTCTAAGGGGGGTGGCAACTAAGGATATTCTGGAAGCAGCTACTTGGAGTTCAGTGCATACTTTCTCTAGGCATTATCACCTGCCTATATACTCTAAGACTAGGGCTGGTTTTGCCACAGCTGTTTTACAAGGCATGTTGTCAGCTCCTGCTACTTTATAATTTGCCAGCCTCCCTTACCTCTGCTTTGGGATTCTAGACTGCAGCAATGGAAGGAACATAGTACAGTTTTGTACCTACCATAAATGTAGATGTTCCTCTGTGTTTAGGGGTGGTTGTGTAGGTGAGTTTACATGTTTATATTTTATATATATATATATGTATATATGGTTGTATATATTATACATGTTTTGGTGCAGGTTGTTTTGGGAGCTTGTCTTTTTGGGTCTTCTGACATCTGGGGCACATCTACATTTATGGTAGGTACAAAACTGTACTTTATAGTACTTTAAACAACAAAAGCAAGTATGTAGTTTTGGAAAGACAGATTTTGACAAATAAAACAGGTTCTATATCATTGAAATTCACTATATATTTCAGTAAAATTGTCCAAGCCCAACTGCAGTTAATGATGCAAGATATCTAGTTAGCTGTAAATTAATAGTAGTTTGTTTTCTGCACATGCCGGTATTTAAAGGCATCTACAAAATGGATTTTTGAGATCAAAACTGATGGGTGACTTAAACATAACTTTGCAAAAAACATTCTACATGGCAGGCTTTGTTTCCTAACCCCACACAGAATGCAGTTGTCCCCTGTATAGTAAATTATTTTTCTTATCCCTAGAGTCACCGCTGTGTTTTTGGGTGAGAATTGTTATTACCCACCTCTCAAAAACAAAACATCTTCACAGATCCGCATTTTGGAATTCCAATTCTTGAATGAATGCATGATCTCATATTTAATCATATTTATGACATCATATTTCTATGACCCAGTAGTTCTACCTGCTAGTGCATGTAACACTGTGAACCTTCTGTATTTTGAGGTTGTATTTGTGCTTTGATAGCATGATATTATTGTACAACATGCTGTTACAGAAATATATATTGTGAAAAGTGAAATATTTTCTTGTCAGAAATACTGGGTTCCCTTGATTGTTATAGGAAACAGCATTTACATTCTAGAATTTGGGGAGCTGTATCCCCTATTGACAATACTTACATATAGCAACTTTGTGGTCACACTGTCTTGGGGAAAGAAGAAATCTTTGGGACACTGCAACCTCTGTTTGTTGGGAAAATACCTGGTGGTTGCTCATTAATGTCTGATCATTTAGGAGTCCATCATTAGTGTCTCAAAAAAGAAGCCTTGATCCTGAGTTTAAAACTTCCATTTTTGTTTTTTGATTTTCAGAGTAACCAGTCCTAGACATATGTTTTAAAATACAACGTATGATTTAGCAATAACCCAGAAATGGGTGTGAGTATCATAGGATTAAACCACAGTTGGTGTGGTTTGATCATGAAATTGAAGCCTTAGTGATTAAATAAAGCCAATCGTGGGATAATTCTGTGATACCCACACCCAGGAGTGGGTTATTGCCATTGTACAATGACATTATTTAAGAAACCAATTGCTTACGTTTCTTAAATAATGTCTTTGTTTAGCAGCACTTTAGTGTTCTTCCACATTCTTTACTTTTTTCTAATGAACTGTGCGTGTATATGATGAGTACAACCCCACACTAGCACAGTGGATCAGGGCAGTGCCAGAGGGCTGTATGAGAAGGTAACATTCTAGTAGCAGTTTGCATCTCTTTGCCAGTGTCTTGCTTTTGTATTGACCCCCCCCAAAAAAAAAAAAAATCAAAGTGTAAATGTTTAGCACAGACAAATGCTTGAGGAAAATTAAGGATGTTTTGCTGCAGTCAGGACAGGTAAGAGCATTAGGGCAGATGGTATTATTAGCAAATATACCTTTTAAACTGTCCAGCATTTTGCAGAGTGTTTTTTTTTTTTTTAATTTTGCTCTATCCCGCATAAGATATTGAAATATAGCGTATCCTAATAGAAAGCCCAGCTGTTCAATAATAATTTAGCAGCTGAACGTCTTTCTCCTGGGATATGCATGATTTACAGTGGGCATGCTGGCTGAGATATCCAGACAGTGTGTGTATTTTGGAATATTAATTACTCTTTAGTGTATAATTTCTGGTTTGATAGGTTATGTTTTAGGGCACAAATAAACTTGTGGGGACTTTGTCTGAGCCTAATGATCTTGTATTTTTGATCTGGTGTTGGAATACCTCAGTACATTCAAGAGAGATATACGAGGCATTTTACCACTTAGCTGTGCTATAGAGGTGAAGTTGCTTCCAGAGAGGCAAAGTCTGAAAATTTACCTAAGGTATTGGCAGTATCTTATAGCTAAAGAGGCAGAGTTACTTCCAAGGAAGCTAAACTTTATAATTTAACTAAGCTATTGGCAGTATCTTGTAGCTAGATAGGGCAGGATTACCGGATTGCAGTGCACTGCATTCGTGTATATTACTTTAGTTTTTCTAATGTTGTTATAGAAAGTACAAATATGCCATTTTAAATGCAAACATTCGTTGCAAATTTTGATCCAACTTCCAGCTTAATCTGGGGTTATTGAATTTATAGTCGATGCATTCAGATTAGCACAGTAATACAAACATGATAACTAACATTTTATCGACACCATCCCACGATTTCCTGACACCACCCTTTTCTCAGATGCTAACTTCCCTATCACCCATCTTTATTCCAGTCAAGAAGTATAAAATATTCTGCATGTTATCTCTTGTTAGCTGGTTTCAGTCATTGACCAAACCAACATGGAACCTTACCCTTTATCCAGTTTTTGAGTCCACTTATTAAGTGGTTCTAATCTGATCAAAGCATCAAGATTCTGTACCTTCCGTCTAGCCTATGAAAACACCTGTTAAGTGTTTCTAGTCCTTGAAAAAACCAACAAGGGACCTTATCCTTTATTTAGCCTACAAAAGCACCTGATCACTACTTAAGCTTGAGTCATGGAGTATTAAAAATTTCACAGTACAATGGCTCTGGTCACATTAATAGGACTCGGGGCCTTTTTGTGATGGAGGACATGGTCAGTTACCTGTATTACAGATATAATGTTCAAGGTACATGAAGTTATGCAGGTCCATTCTCCATTTTGATCTTCATTATTTTATTTATACTTAATGTTATTACAGCTGTTGCTAAATGTACTGCTATTTCAGCCCTGGATGAACCTTATTTTTAAATATAATCTTTAATTATAGATTTTGTATGCTTAAACTAAGCTTGATAGGTGCAGTACATGCTGTAACACAACTAAAGCTTGATATGTATTAAACATGGATTTTGATTTGCTATGGATATGTATACATGTATGTATCTAACTGTATATTCTTATAACATTTTGTTTTCTACTTATATATAGCCAACATGTGAACTTCTGGCCTGTTTCTGTATGTATTGTATGCATTCCATTTGTTTCTTTTCTTTTGTTTATGCCAATGTATGTTTTTGGAAACTTTATTGTATTTCTCAAACCCACTTTGGGAATTTAACAGTTATAATCATGTGCAATATTTCCAATGTTTTAATATATAAACATGGCTCTTTTTCTCATAGGCCTCCACTGTGGAGGGATTTTGTCCATTCAGACTAGTTCGGTCAACAAATAAAATAAACAGATGTAATCAAACACAATTTCCCCGAGTCATGTTGAAACCTTAAACATATTTCCAGAAGCATTCTTCACATAAATAATATCAAGAAAAAGTACTGTACTTCAAAAGACCTCACGTATGGCTTTGCATTCCGAAAACATATCACAAGGTGAACTTAATCTGGAAGGGCTTGAGCAATCTTGAAATCCTTGAGTAATCTGTTAACTTTCTTTGTGCACTGCTTCTGTTTATTGGGACCCAGATGAAGTTGAACGCCATACATTTTCAATATGTCTGTTTGTGGCCAATGGATGTTTCAGAATCTGTTTACAGGAGATGTACTTCAAAGTGACCTCTTGACCCACTGACATACTAGCTTTATACCAACAATAAAGTAGGCTTTGTTTTTTTTCCCCACATTAATAAAATGTTTCTCAAAAATTAGTCACAGAAGGAACAACTGGGGAATTTTTTTCCCTGAGTGACTGAAAGTCTAGATAGTTAACATTTAAGCTAGAAAATATGCGTCATTTAGAGCAATTACTTGCATAGAGTCATGTTTTAAAAGGCTCTATCGGATCCCATTAAACAAAGAACAGCAGTGTATACATATATATTTTTAATCTTAAATAAGGATGAGGTATAAAGTTTCTGCACTGAAAAAAGATGACATATTTCTTCTGAAATGTATTTACAGTATTTCTAGGAATACTTCTAAGAACAAATTTGGAACAATTGGGAGTCTGTAAATGTGGGACAAAACCGATGATTTAATAAGTGCTCCACAGAATTCTGATTCTACTGATAGACATTAAAAGGGAAGGGTGCCATAAATGCACAGCTACTGATGTCACTTATGTTCTGTAGAACCATGAGCAAGTAAGTTAAACAGACAGGGATCCTAAGTCACTCCTGCGCCTTTGTGCTTCTTGAACTTGCCGAATTAATGAGTGAATGAAAAGGAAAATACAGCTTTAAATGTGTCTGACAGCTCCTTCCTGGAAATGGTCACACTGTGCAGTGCATGCAATGGTGGTGTTGTGTGCAACATGCTTTTCTTTCCATGTGTGCCCAGCCTGTATGCCATGTGTTCCATGGGCCAGACCTGGGCACATGCTGTTCTAGAGAGCCCAGCGCTTTACTCTCACTTCCTTCCTAATGGGACGAGGAGCTGGCATCAAGCACTCACAGTTCAGCTACTTGATGCTCTGCTGTTGTTCCTCAGCTTCATATCCAAACTGGGTCAACATTGGTACAGTCAGTACAGAAATCATAGTGCCATAAGTGTTGACTATTATAGACGATTGTTTATTTTTCCACACCAAAGGTAACATTATATTAGAAACAGGACAGAAAAATACAAACATGTAAGTGCAAAATGTGCCCCTCTCGCTTTCTTCCAAAAGTGACTAAATCACAGATGTCAATTTGTTTAAAAAGGCTGCTGTGGCTAATGCAAATACTATAAGCCTACTCCTTTATATATCTGGTCTCATTAAAACTGGTTCATAAGTACTTGTTACATTGTATAAGCAGAAAGAAAACTCGAGAATGAGTTAATAATAATGTGTTTCTTTAATTGTAAAATGTCATGCTCCATTCTATCTGTTTAAAAAATGTAGTTGCTCAGTGGTTTCCCTAAGATTTTTTTTATTTTTTTGCTGTCCCCCTCTTCATAGTCATAAAATGTTTTGCTAATTGTTCTTCTTTGGCAGTGTTTATCAACAACTCTCATGATACTTTAAGGGCAAATGTTTTCCACAGAGTTCAAAAGCTGCATGACTAACTGCAAAGAGCAAGTTCACAGTTTTATGGCCCCAAGCGGCCAGATGACCGAAGAGATATGAGTGACAGAATGAGACGGGTTCATCTTCATCTAACATTAACAAGTAAAATAGTTATGCAGCTCTCCCGCCCCCTTATCTGACAGCACTATTTATCATACAGTCTACATATTCACATAGCAATGTTTTGATATAGCTTCTGTGCAGAAACAATTAAACAATGTAGTATTCAGTTGCTACATTCTACATCCCACTCACCTCTTCAGAAAACTAAAGTTTGCAAGGACCTCCTTATTTATTTATTTTATTTACTTGTATGGATATTGAAAAAAAAATCCTTAGGATCAGTCAAGTGATGGAAGAGGAGTGCAGATAGAAAGCAGTGGAAGAGAGGATAGGGATTTACACTGTATTAATTAGCGTGTTCCTTAAAGGATTTTTAAGCTGTAGAGATTATAGTATTTAAATGGATCCGTTTAATATGTCTTTATTAGATAAACAATAGAATCAAAGTTTAAATCTGACTTTTTTATTTGAAATTAATGTAGCCAGACTGAGAAGACCATGGTTATGTTATAGATTATAACTGCAGATAAGAAACACTTGATATGTTTTCTGCCATTCATGCCTTCTGGGTGAATAGACGATTCTGGTCAACAAAAAGCACATTTATTCTTCTACCCAGCCAAATGTTATTTTATGTCTGTCCCATGCATCTCCCTTAAACTTTGTCACTGACTTTTAACTTTGACACTATCCCTTGTCCAAGCAGACTATTCTAATTATCCGTGACTCTTTAGAAGAAGAAAACAAACTTCATCATGGTTCTCCTTCAGCTTTCCCTTTTATCTTTATATTGTGTCCTCTTGACATTAAGTATGGTTTTGAAATAGTCTATACATTTGGACTTTGTTGATTCCCTTGAGGGTCTTAAATGTCTCTCCTGTCCTCAGTTTGTCAAGATTGTACATATTAATGTATTGTAATGATTCATTTTATGGTTTATGATGGGACACATGCATCCCTTTTTGCATTTCTGTTGCATCTTTCCTGTACAGATCTATCAATATTTGATTTCTGCAGAACTTCACACATTTCTCTAGATGGGGGTGCCTTAATTTACAATTACAGAAAGATAATAAGTTGCTACCTTTGGCTGGTGCTGCCTTTTCCATTACCCAGTACCACTGCTCCATTCTTTGCTACTGTGCTGCATTGCCTGCATTCTTTTCAGGCTCCCAGTTTTAAAGTATGCAGTTGGATAATGGAGGAGAATCCCTGAGGTGTATTTAATAGAAAAGAGTAAGAAATTACAAGCTTCATAGCCCGCCTTAGGCATAGGCAATCTAGGTGGCTGCCTAGGGCACTGCTCTAGCAGGGACACTTTTCCAGTAATCTGGATGGTGTAGGTAAACCAGGATGGGGGCACAGGGTGGTGTTGGGGGGGGGGTGCTGTGGAGACCTTTTGCCTAGTGCACCAATTGACCAAAGAGCAGTCCTGACAGGCTTTATTATATTTGTGCATATCCAACAGATTTTAAAAATGGGGTAAGTTATGTTTTTAGAATGTATAGGGCTTAGAGTATTCTTGTTTAATTGATGGTCTGTGTGATAAAGTGTGAAACACTTACTATTTCTTTAAAGTAGCTACCTGAATGAAGGTCATTAAGGAACCAGGTGGAGAGAGAGTAAAATGCTTTTCTGTCTAGCAGTATAGCCTTGATTTAACTAGTAGATTACAGTATTAATAAAGGATACAGAGTAAAAGCTTCATTGTGGATAACTCAGAATAACTTGGCATTTTGTTATATGAATGAATACTGTACACTTTCCTTGTTTTGGCAATGCCCACAGAAAATGAAGGATTAATTTGGCTTATTTGTTAAATGAATGTGAAGGGCTTGCCATGACTAAAGTCAAGATTCTTTAGGTTTGAGAAGTGTAACCACCTGTGCTGTATACAAGGGAAATGCTGTGAAACACAGTGATGGAAAAGCTGCAGAAAGCAAGCTTTTATATACATTGAATAACTTTGCAGAGGTTGTACTTTATTTAAAATAATCCAGGTTCATATGTGTTATATTGCATGTTGTTGTATCTTTCGGCTTTTCCCAGTTAGGGGTCGCCACAGCGGAACTCCGGTCCGCTAATGATTGGCAGTAGATTTTTAGGTACCGAGTTGCCAGCCCTGATGCACAACCTTCAGTGAAGGTACACCCATTCACGCATGTCTTCACACAGAAGACGGTTTAGCTGAGAATTGAACAGGATAATGTCTTACTGTGAGGCGACAACCCTACCGCAGCACCACCACCACCACAGTATATGTATTATATTGCATTACAAAACTAAAAAGTGACACAAGTAATAGAACAGAAAAATGCAAGTAATTTGTGAATAGAAATGTGTGGACAACAAGTATGGACTGCAGATCTGTTAAAAGCTAAACAAAATAAATATGCATTAAGGCACCTCCTAACTCCACACACCCATTAGTCCCTATGGAGGCACCCAACTAGCTGACTATAAAGTTGTAGAGCATGAACAGCAGTGCACCATTTCCTAGAGGATGTAAGGTTCACCTCTTGATGAGCAAAACATTCTGTCTCAGAGTGGGCTCTGGTTGGAATAGCAGGCTACAGGAACTTCTATTTTTATGCAAAAAGGACTCATGTTGTTTAGGGGTTGCCAATTGTAGGTAGGCAGCTAGTGAAAATTAAAAAGAAACTCGAGTTATATGGTGGTGACATGGCATACCAGTTAGTAAATGGGAAACAGAACTTTTACAAGTTGCAGGTATCCAGTTTCATAGCCTAGGTACCTATGATTTAGAGAGTTACTGTAGTCCAGATGCAATGAAATGAGCACACTAGGTCCCGTGGTGATAATAGGTGTTTGATTCTGGAAATATTCCTTATATGGAAACAAGATTTTAAGTCAGCTTCAGTGTCATACATCATCAAGGATGGCCCTGAAATCATGTAACATGGACACACATTCTATCCCATCACTCCCATAGATGATTCATGTCATCCTGACAAATTTGAATTTTCTGCCCTTAAAACCCTGATTTAAAAAAATCCATGTTTTAGATTAAATGGGCTTGAGCTGATTGTTGACTATCTACTGAAGGATGCAGTTGACATCATTAGAAGGGGACTTTAGTGCCAGCACTGTCTCTTTAGGAAAGGGGAGGCACAGCTGAGTGCCACCACCGAAACAATGATAACTGCCATCTTCCCCCTTTAACAAGATCACCCAGGGCCTGCAAATATAAGGGTAAAAGAATGATGTCCGGAATGGAAGCCAGTACTGTAGGACAATACAATGCAGAAGGAAAGTCATGGAGGAATGGATTCAAGAGATAATCCTCTGTGAATTATTGTATTAGAATGGGAAGAGCCACTCCAGTACAGCTCCTCTGATTTCACAGTATTTCGTTAAACATTGTAAAAGGATCTGCTGATCAAATGTGTCAACCATTCTTACAAGATTAAGTAGCAAATAAAACCATTGCTGTCACGTTATCATGATTAAAAACCCAAGTGAAGTGTTTTTTCAGTAGTGTGATCAGACTGGAATAGATCATAGAGTACACATTCCTTAAGCAAAGGTGGTTTGGAACAATAACTATCAGAATCATCACTCCTTCAGTTACTGTATGCCATCTTCAGAATTGGGGAAGCTAAGATTTCCTTCAGAATATATGAAGGAAATCTTAGCTTCCCCAATTAAACCAAGATAAACCAATCCCCCAGATAAACCAAACCTGGTAGGCCATTGAAGTTTAACAAAAGGCAATGTAGAGCTGTATACCATTAACTAAACTGATTCTAGCTTTAAAAGCCTCTACCAGTGGGTCTTTATATATTATTATTATTATTAAGACTATACATAATTACAAAGACATTAGGTATTCATATTACTTTCTTAATTAACTCATTAACACGTGACAGTTAAATAAGGTGTTAGACTTCAGAGTGCCAACAGGCTGGACAACAGTTTCCTAGATCTCAAATTAAAAGGAAAAGGGGAAAAAATATTTTCAGCTTATGAAGTAAAGCAGCTTTTTGTCTTACCTGTTCTGTTAAAGTAATGTTCCCATATTTAAACTACTTTAGGAGTGGTTGGCATAATGGTTAAGGTCTTACCTCAGCAACACAAGGTACACGGTTTTATTCTGATCTCTGATTATTGGCTGGGCTTGTAATAGTCTACAAACTGATAGCCTAGTATTTGCCTATAAACTTAATCATAGCTCCAAATACCACAAATGTACGTTACATTACAGTGAAACAGTGAAACAAAAGTGCTGCATATGGTCTGACATTCAAGCACTCCAGGATTGAAAGAGGCAAGAAGGCCCATAGAGCTTGTGCTGCAGAAGTGAAGCAGCAAAGAGTGCGGTTGGCACTGCAGGCGTCACATCACTGCAGAATAAGTCATTGGAGAACCTGACTTTACAAGGCTACAGTAATAAGCCTTATGTTTAGCATTCGATTTCCTGGAGAGAGGACATGGACAAAGCCTTCTCTTCGTAGCACTGGTTTCACTGTCTGCTACCAAAATATTATCTGATGTACCTTTGCGACATGAAATTAAAGTGATCATATCTTTTTAAGCTATTTAAGTAGGTCTTCTAGACACCACAGAATTCCCCTTTTAACAAATCAATGTCCCTTTTGCTTTAACAAAACAATTTTGTAAAAAAAAATCAGTAGAATAACTTTGCACACATGCTTTAAAGTTTGTAACTGCTTCAAACTGTACAGCGCACTCTTAAGAATAAAACCGTCAATATATGCAGCTATTTCCAGATTTAAAATTACTTGTCTTTTCTCATATAATTTAGCATCCCATAAAGGAAAAGCAGTGTGTTATTTCACAGCAGATGCGGTGCTTCAGATAAGTAGGTATTTTACAGATCTTTGATAATTACTATTGCTGCCAGTTAATATTAATGATAATTATTACTTTAGTTCGAAATCGTATGTTAATTTATTCCATCACTTTTCTAAATGCTGTTTTACTTTTTGATTGCTTTGCAGTACTTGGATTTAAGCACTGAAGACTGTCCTGAATAAAATTATTTTCTGGTATAAAAGTATTGGGTAAATTATCATTTACAGTTCTTAGTGAACGTTCTAAACCTCCAATAGCATCATGGTAAGGTTTCTAGTTCTGTTTTGCTCATAGCATTAGCAAGCTTGCCTGTTTGCCTGCTGAGAGATGGAAGTTTGCTCTCAACTCATATTTGTATATTAGGCGGGATGGTGTCATTCATGTTGTAGAATATGCTGAGCTGCTTTACCCTCTTAACGGTGTGTGCGGCAGTTGTCTCCATGTCATTCATTTCATATTAGCAGCCCTTATGGCCTACCTTATATCAGTTGTAAATCCTTTCCGAAAACTGTTTGTCTTTCATTATAATACAGTCACTCCTGTGTCAGTATTCACTGCATGTCACAAAAATGTTGGAACTAAGTGCTGCTGAATGGTGAGTTCTTATCAAATGTGATGGTAGCTGATATGTTAGATATGGCTATAGTCATGCAAAGTGCTGCTATAGTCACATCCAGACTTGGATTTATAGCACTAAATGATATAGAGGCTATGGAAATCTGAAATACTCATCTCACAGTGCTTGGTTACTTTGAGTAATTCTGACATCTGGACAATAGCACTAACTTTTTTGTATATGGATTGAGGATATTGTGCTATGATAGCTAGAAAAAGACAAATTAGTTAAGTGCTACCATAGTTCAAGACCCAATCTTAAACAAATTTTAGCCCCCCCCCCCCGATTAACATGTTAAGATTGGGTGTCACACTAGGTATCAAATCTGCCAGTATTGACAAGCAAACAGTAGTGATGATTTCTCTCTCCCTGCTGTGTGTGCTGGTAACAGGTCCCTGACTTCCTCTTATAAACTTAGAAGGCTGCCAGAATAACAGTATTTCTGTTTGCCTGCATTTTCTAAATGAGACAAAGTCTGAAACTCAAATGTATGCCATTATTTAGTGACTTCAGTTCTCAGCGATTTGACTGAAAGCAACAAATTTTATGAGGAATTGACCAAACATATGAAGCAAAAATCTGGACAGTTAAGAGGCAGAGAAGGTGAGTGCAAATATATGAGATTGAGTTGCACTGACTCGCTAAGTGCTTTACAACTTTGAAAGCCAACAAAACACGTATCGCTTTTTTTTTTTTTTTTTTTGGTAAACAGTAGTACACAGAGCAGACAAAGCAATATGCACTACAAAGAGATATGATTGTCTGGTCATAACCCTTAATTTTGTGATCTCAACATGAATTCCAAGAATCACCTATCAAGGTTCACCCTCCAGGTGAATTTCTTGGCATCTATGTCTTGAACACAAGTAGGTTATGAGCAGTGACCCACTCGTATTCCTCTGTGTTGTTCTCTATCTTGGCAAATTGATTTTTGTCTCTGCTTCTTTCAGTCGGAGCTTTTTTATGGTCTGTATTCATCTGTAGTGTTTACTTCTGTTACTATATGCTTTGTGTCCTGTCATAGCAGGAGAGTTAAATGTCTTTACTGATTAAGTTGACTTTGCTGTGAGATAATGGTTAGTGAAGACCCCATTCCTTTGAACACATGGAATTTTTCTTTGGTTATTTCTTCATTTAGCAGGGGAGAGGGGGTTTTGGCATAATGATTAAAGTGTTTACGTCACACACAAAAAGTACCTGGTTTAATTCTTAACTTTGACCACTGACTGGTTATTGTTAGCATGTAATCTATTTTTGCATTTGTTTTACTTTTCATCCAACATTCACACAGCATCTGACCATACGCCGTGTTTCTGTTCAGCCCATGTCTTGGTCTCCCACATGCTATTTAACAGATAATACCCAGTGTAACCATTTTCAAGGAGGGCTGCTGACTCCTCAGTAAGTAGGCATCGCGGTGTATCTTGTTTTATTCCTATGGATCAAATGACCTTATGAGGAGCTGCATTTGTAGAACTGATAGCTATCATCAATGCCTCAGCTGGTCAGTCCCTAGTTTGTGGGATTGGCTATTTTAATGGACCAGATCATCACTACTGCCACTTGCTTCTTAGTGGAATGACCTTTAAGGGTCCAAGGAGTTTCCACAGCCACATCAATCCATCTAGCCGTACCAGTGACCTGAGAATGTTCCTAAACTCATGTTGTTGATGACACACCGAGATGCTTGGCCTCTGTGCCGTTAGGTGGCATCTCATTTACTTTTGACTTTGGCTCAAAACACTCTTTCACACTTGAAGTGAAATGTTTAACTTGCAAACAGATAGTGCACTACAACACTTTTTTGTATAGCTTTCACTGTAGTTTTAACTTTTTAATACACTACTAGTTACATTTACTGAGGCACTGGCTATTTAGATTCCCAGTGGTATTATCTGTAACTTTTTTACTTCAGGCATTGTGTTATATTTTTACTTCCACAAATTGTGTTTGTGTTTAGCTTTTCCACAGTCACTGTCATATGTTTCATTTCGATGTTCTCTTTACTTCAGATCTTGCATTATTTTCACTTTCATGAATTGAATACAAACATACAACAGCATGCCTCTCAACTTCTTAGATCAAGAAATCTGGACAAAGCCATAAAGAATGGGGGGAAACAAAGGCTCAAATATAGGGAAATTTTTAAATGCTGTTCTTGCAAGCTAAGAAGGTTGATAGAATAACAGGTAGCATTAGTATGAATTTTTATATTGGATATGAAGTCTAAAACTAAATTTTCTGACATTGTTTTCTGACTTTAGTCATCACTGATTTGCCAATGATTTTTTCAGAAAACCACAATTTTTGGAGAAAAAGACCAAAAATATGAGGTAAAAAAATGGACATTATGTGAAAATCTGGACAGTTGAGAGGCATGATGCACAGTTGCTGCTGTACTGTTATCTGTCACCAGAAACATTCTGTACAAATCTGTATTGTCTGTATGCATCTTTCTATCTGATATGCATTTTTTTATTTTTAGTTATCCTTTCTTGGCCAGATTATTACTACTAGGCTAGTAGCATATTTTCAGTGGGGGATACCTGAGGTGGTATTTATACTACTAGGGAACATTTGGCCAGGGTATTGAATAGCATCCTTTACTCTTTTTGGTAGGTGCCATTGAATCTTTTCCATCTACCTGAGCTACCACCAACTCAGGTTCAGTCAGATAGGACCTCAGTTTAATATCTCATCCAAAGAATGGCACACTCAGGAGTATAGCACCCCCCATATGTTGTACTGCAGTGTCAGCAATCCATTTCCCTGGTGTGGGAATATAACTCACAGAATATATGCCTTATCTGTTCCTTTTTTTTTTCCTGTTGGAACTAAACCTAGCACTATTGTCTTAGGAATTGTCAAAGATCCTTCCATTAAGTGGTAAACCTACACCATCACAATTAAGTATGCACAAAGATTCCTGGAGTTCATTAATGCTGCATATTTAGGCCAACTATTTATAGTCCTAACATGCTTAACTCCTACAGTTCCCACGTCACTGGTCAAATCTGACCACTGTTCAGCAATATTTAATATGAGATAAAAGTTGATTTCCCGCAAACCCTTTTATCTTTAGAGACTACCCTAAAGTAATCCTGTTCCCGAAGGGCTGATACAGTTTAAGTAACCTACTCATCTCAGTGACCCCATCTCACATGATGCCACATTTTTGGGCAATTTCTATACCTACCTCAAAGCATGTGTTGAGGTGTCAGTCACTATATGACACAAAAACAATGCCAAGTTCAGGAATAAACCCCAGTGGTAGAACCCTAGCATAAACAAACTACACAGTAACTGGAAGAATGTCATAGCCTGTAAGAGCAAATGTAATACTCGGTCATCTACAGGTGAATTCAAAAAGATCAACAAAAAAGTTGGAAGCAAATCCTCCAAATGGAAATGTGAATTGAAAATTGCTGCCTGTGTGAATGACAACCACAAAGCTTTGTTCATAAACTTTAGAAATAAAGCCCAACAATGCACAGAGCTAATACTAATACTTAACAACAACATATACTTGTCCCCTAAAAGCATAGTCAACACACTAGCTGACAAATTCAGTTCAAGCTCTACTCTCTCTTACTTCTCCAAAACTTTCCCCAACATATTAGCATACTCACACACTCTTGTCTGATAACTTTGGAGCAAGTTCTGGGTGCTCTCTCTCCAAGGCCAAAAACACTAGCTGCATGTACCAAGCTGATTTCTATTCAGTACCTATGAGTGTCTCATAGGTTCACTACTAATCCTATTCACCTGCAATCTGTCCACTGGATTTGTGCCAGAGGTGTATAGAACTACTGTAGTCATCCCAATCGTCAACAGGGGACTCACTACTGACCCAGGTACCTGTAGATCTATAACCCTCACCATCCTTATCTGTAAAGCAATGTAAAGCATCATTACGCAACTTACTAACAAGGACATATGCAGTCTACAAACCCTGGACCCAATCGTGTTTCAGTTTGATAAAGATAGATCCTGCATCCAGAACTTGGTGGATTTTCTTCACAACTGGTCACTGACACATTGAGCACAGAAAAATTGGCTTACACTGCATAACTAGACCAGGTCACTGCCTTTGATACCATACTATATTCTGGCATTATCAAAAAGCTAATTAAACTAAAGGAAGAAGTATGTTACCTAATGCATACCAAACTGACATACTGACAAAACCCAGTCTATTAGTAGAGGAGGTACTCTCTCATCAAAATTAGCAGTTACCAGTGCTGTCTCAAAGAAATTGTTTCTAGGACCACTTCTCTTTGGCGTTTATTTCTCTGATGTCACGGCTGACATCAAGGGCCTGTTGCTGACCAAGTTTGCAGATGATTACATACTCAGAGCTGTCACAAACTTACCATATGACCAGGAGCGGCCTTAGGTCAACTAGTGCCCTATGCAAAAGGGCTCCAGAGCACCCCCCCACCACACCACCCAGTGCCCCCATCCTGGTCTACCTACACCAAACAAATACTGGAAAAGTGCCCCTGCTAGAGCAGTGCCCTAGGTGGGCACCTAGTTGGCCTACACCTAAGGCTGGCTATGGGTATGACTTCCAGATTCTAAGAGGATATAACACACACCATCAAGTAGTTCCTGGACAACAGCTTTAAACTAAACACAATGCAGTAGTGTGTCCTTTGGAAAACCTGGGCAGCCAAACACCTATCACAATGGTGACACCCCGTTGACAATTGACTCAGTCATTAGGAAAATAACCTGGGCAGTTTCACTGACAGCAAATAATCCTTTGGTCACCATGTATCTACTGTCATTCAGAAATCCCTTTTATATAGCTAGACTGATCCTCAGACATATATCCCTGAGGTCTAAGAAAGTTATCATCCCTTTCTGCTCCTCCTTCTTCAGGCTCATAATAGAGTATAATGCCTACTTTTATATGTATTTGTATAAGCATTATGACTCAACTCACTAAGACAATCATGTCTGTGTCTTCCTTCGGCTACACTGACTCCCTTAAACCACATGCTGTCTTTGCTGTTTCCTACAAACCCATGAGAGAGGACCTCTGTTTAACCTGCAGAGCCTCTAAGGAACCAGCCCTCTGTGATTATTTGCACATCCCCAAAACCCATACCACTCTGATCCTCCTCTAAAGAGATCTACCCTTCCACTGAAAAATAAATAGGAGCTGCTGGTGAGACAGATATCTGAACCAGTGAATTAAATCTTTGATGGAATAGACTTCCATGGCTGTAAAGCAAAGTAGCTCCCTGATCCTATTTAAGCATAACTTAGATGAATGGATGGGCAATCATAAATAATCCCCAGAATTAGCCCTTCAAGCCCTCATTGAAAGGGTTGGATGCTAGGTGCTAATTAATTTTGTTGGCTACTCATGATTTGGAATTTTTTTTTGTTTTGGGGGGGGTGCTAGGCTACAGATGACCCACCAGTCAGTAGCTTAGTATTAATCTATGAACCTATGAATTGTTGCACAGACTGTCAAAATGCTTTATATTTTTTGCATGTCTTTCCTTACCTAAGCATTATCCTTTTGGGGAATTTTAAACCAGAACATCTTTAGACTGATCTGTAGTGTTTTTCTGTTACTTTTTGCATAAACACTAGTAGTTTTGTGGTCATTAATGCTCTCGTTTCATAATTTGTTGTGAATGATTTAGTCTTATCTCTATGTCAATATCTACAAACTCAGCAGCTTGTTGCCATTGTCCTTTAAGCTTGTTTTACCCATTCATTGATACGTAGTTTTGTTTAATGCAGATGCATAAACTTCGAAACTTTGACACACATTCTTTCACTTAAACTGTGAAGTGTGTAGGATATGCATATTCTTGGAAAGATTATTCTTTGATGAAGGGCAGCATGATGGCTTTACCGCTGAAAGCAACTTTCAGGGAATGGTAGGTGTTGCACTGTCTCTACAGCTGCTGTGAAGTGTTGTAGGGTAGATATATATATAAGTTATGGTATGTGGGGCCACCCTCTGCAAGAAAAGCTGTAAAACATGTTTGCTGAAAGTGGTTTTCAGTGATATATATTTATACATTTGTCCATCAAAGAATAATGCTTTGATGAATAATGATGAGTCTGAAGTATCTTAGTTGTGGTCTAACTTGAGCAGGCTTGGTATTTCTAGAGGTATGACTCTTATTACGATATTTAGCCCTCCTTCCTGTTTTTACATTGTCATGCATATAATGTGGTTTGTTTCTTTCCATTTTTTTTTTTTTTTTGCTTTGATTTTTGAACCTCATCTTTTTAAAGGAGAGGAAAAGCACTTCCGTCTCCTCCGGACACTTCAGAACATCTCAGCTTACCATTTTAATTTGGTTTTCACTGCATCAAGGGGTGCATCAGGCAAATTTTTACAAAACCTCAGTACTCAAACAATGCAGCTGATTTTATTTTTGGTCCATAGTCTCACAGATAAACCAGTTTCAGCGCAATCATGAAGCTCTGCACACAAGACGACCCTCTATGCTGAGGTTCCTATTGGTGGGAAACCTCAGCAACAGAGTCATCCAAAAATGTGAAAGGCTTACGGCAAGAGGGGAAATGGCCTTGTTAAGGCTTCCCCCTCATAGTAAGCCTTTTTGAATCCCATACAGTATCTTCAGAATAACAAACTTATACAGGTTTTGCACATCTAAAACAACTTGATTTTTTAAAGTTGTTATTGGATTTATATTCCTTTATAACTCATTGTTAGTGCTGTCATGTTTTCAGATCAAAGTATGCCATGTGCATGGCATGGAAAAGTTAAGAACTGTAATAAGTCCACAGGGTTAACATGCAGACTTTCTTAAAGCCAAAGTAATATCACAGGGATTATACTTTCCTTAAAAGGGCGAAGTTTATTTAGCAAAAGGTATCATAAAGTTATGTAGCTACATGTGTCAACAGCTGGAGCTAAACAGTATCTGGTACAATATCAAATAAACATGCAGAAGAGGACAATTGGAGAAATTATTGGTTATAATCATAACTAATGTCAGATATCTGGAGCTGCTGCCACACACGGGGCTATAAGATGGCAGAATTAGGCAAAAACAATATAATGTTTGCTGTGAGCAGAGCTGATTTATAAATTGTGGTCTTAATTTTCAAAATGTGGATTTCTGTCATATTCTCTTAGCAGAGGAGCTAAAAGTTTAGTATGTACAGCAAACAAGAGAAGATGAAGTCTTGATTGGTATGTTATTAATACATGCCTTAGATGAGATGTAGGGATATTTTAATTTAGTACCTTAGAGTTTGTAAATGGTAATTTCCTTGTAGTATTTCTGAGTTTTCACAAGAAGGGGCAGATCTGTCTGCATTTACTGACTGATAGTAGTAAACAGTTTCACAATTTGATTCACTAACTTTGTTATATGGATCACAGACATAAGCTTTATGGAAACTCAACAAGATTGGAAAAAACAAGTCACTATTCTGTATCCTCTATAGGTTGATTCTGAGTGGAATTAGTGGTAAAGGTTTTTGTGGTCATCCCTCATTATAGAAAATAATAAATTCCTTTATGAAAAGACCTTTTATGAGGAAGTAAGAGATACCTTAAAAGGATTTTCCTGTAAAATTATCTCTGTCTTGGGCTGTGCATGTCTCCCATAAACTTAGCAGTTTATACTTGAATTATATATAGTCAGAATTGATATAAAGTCTTTGTAAAATATGTATCCAGCTATGAAGGTATAAATGAAAATAAATTCCACCTGATGTGCTGCTTTTTGTTCCCTTTATTGAGCTGATTCATGTATTTTATAGATTTATATCTCAGGGTATATTTTATTCTTCAAAATGGTGGCATTGCATCTGTTATTTAATTGTGAAGGATTCAACAGTTAATCTAATATAGATCATAGTACCTATGAGAGTGGCCTACAGAATGGAAAAATATAAATTAAAATAGTCACAAATAAATAAACAGGATGTTAGTTGGGTATGACTTGTTATAAATATATGCAGCTCCTGGATAACTTAATTTATTCTCTAATTGATCAACTGTTCCAGCTGAGGAAACTGAAAAGGGAGTACAATGAATATATTTATGATTTCTAGTTTATGACCCTGTTTGTCTATGGAAACTTTTTTTTGAATTTATGTTCAAGCAATTGTATATTTTTTGTATAATATCTTTTTTAATTGTTTCTCAGTATTCCAACCACTGTATGCTTCTTCATTTATAATACTCTGATTTTACTCCTTTTACATGTTCTATGTTCTTTGTACAAAATAGCTATGTTTCTATAATTTTTTATTATTTTTTATAATTTTTTACAATGTATCTGGAGGTTTTCTCCCCAGGCCTCCGCTGAAAATGGTTACCTTGTGTCCAGTCGGACTAACCCGGTAAACAAATGGAAAATAAAATAAATAAATAAAAATGTACCCATTTATCTTTATATGTCAGAGTCTATCAGTATGCCAGCTGTAGTTTTGTCATCATTTATATCCTTAGGCCATATCAACAATGGCCCTTCAGTACACTGGCAAAAGATTCTGCTGTTTCAGCACCACTTATTAATACAGTCTTAGCTGTTACTGTTATAGAATACTCCACATTTGTCTTCCATGTTAGCTGTTACTGATATAGAATGTTCCATGTTTGTCTTCCATGTTAGCTGTTGCCAGCTGTTACTGTTACAGAATGCTCCACATTTGTCTTCCATGTTAGCTGTTGCCAGCTGTTACTGTTACAGAATGCTCCACATTTGTCTTCCATGTTAGCTGTTACTGATATAGAATGTTCCATGTTTGTCTTCCATGTTAGCTGTTGCCAGCTGTTACTGTTACAGAATGCTCCACATTTGTCTTCCATGTTAGCTGTTGCCAGCTGTTACTGTTACAGAATGCTCCACATTTGTCTTCCATGTTAGCTGTTACTGATATAGAATGTTCCATGTTTGTCTTCCATGTTAGCTGTTGCCAGCTGTTACTGTTACAGAATGCTCCACATTTGTCTTCCATGTTAGCTGTTGCCAGCTGTTACTGTTACAGAATGCTCCACATTTGTCTTCCATGTTAGCTGTTACTGATATAGAATGTTCCATGTTTGTCTTCCATGTTAGCTGTTGCCAGCTGTTACTGTTACAGAATGCTCCACATTTGTCTTCCATGTTAGCTGTTGCCATTATCTTTCCTTTAGTAATTCTGCATCTTTCATTATTCAACCTCCATCCCAAAAATCCTTAACACTTCAAGGTCATAATGATACCCAGTCATGCCTTGAAGCATATGCCCTGCCATGTGTCAAAACATGTACCCTGTAATGTCTTGAAGCATGTTCCTGTCATTTGTCAAAGCACGTAGCATGTCATGCCGTGAAGAACATACCCTGAGATGTCTTGGGGCATGTCCCTGTCATGTGTTGAGCAATTTACTCTGTCATGTCCTGAAGCATGTACCCTGTCATGTCCTGAAGCATGTACCCTGTTATGTCTTGGGTCATGTCCCTGTCATGTCTTGAGCAATTTACCCTGTTATATCCTGAAGCATGTACCCTGTCATGTCCTGAAGCATGTACCCTGTTATGTCCTGAAGCATGTACCCTGTTATGTCTTGAAGCATGTACCCTGTTATGTCCTGAAGCATGTACCTTGTTATGTCCTGAAGCATGTACCCTGTTATGTCTTGAAGCATGTAACTATATCTTGAAACATGTCCATCAGTGGCTGTGCTTCTCCCTGTCTGATCACCATCACTTACAGCTGAAGAATCCTGTGTCCCTCAGAAATGTCATGCACAGAGGAATTATTAATATGAAGTAACAGACACTTCTCATATGCAATCAGGTTTAAAACTTCTGTGAGATGGCAGCATCTCTCTCCTCACCTGATGATGGCAGTATATGCAATATCATTGTCATCTTCTACAGGACAGAAAGCAGTCTGTCTGTTTTAGTTCTACAACAAGCTATTCGTAGCTGTGATGGGTACTAAACTGAAGGAACCTCTTAACCTGGTTGCTGTTTCCTGTACTTCTTTGCACTTCCTATCGTCTATATTCATTGATGATAGACACAGGAATAGTAGTGGACCAATGTCAAATGCGGTGGAACAAGAATGTTCACTGTTACCAATGCAGTACAGTTGCCCATTTTTTTAACCACACTGCAATGCGTTAGTCAATCAGTTTGAAATCATCTGAATATCTGTAATGGTAAAACTTCTTGTCTGCGCAGCACTAGCATTATTGTTATTTCAGCTAAGTAAAATAGCCGCATGTAAAAGAAAAATGGGTGTAATATGGAGTCAGGTATAACAAGAAATGCTGAAGTAAAAACTTTGCTTTACACTGATGTCAGGGGGCAGTGCTGAGCTTGTTAGTCCTGCTATGAATATTGGATACAGAGTCATAGTCATGGGTACCATTGGTGAGTGCAGGACAGATAGTTAAGAAGGGAATGATGCGTTACCAGTTTTCTGGCTGTAAGCTCTGCTGTGATGCTTTGCAAGTACAGATCCATGTTAAATATAGATAAAATGTGAATAATAGAAAAGGTTTTTGACACATGGAAGCAACTGAGGAAAAACCTAAGCTAAGCACCTTGCTCTGACTGTGCATATTGACACACACTTATACACACCAATACATCAAAAAGCACAATATCAGAGGAAAGCAGAATAATACCACAGTGCTGTCATAGGAAGACATCATTTAAGAAAAGTAAGTCATTTTTTCTAATAAATAGTCATTAATATAATAGCAATATTATAAGAGCCTTGTGGTGTGGTATAAATTTCCCAATGGTTAGCTTTATTTATTAAATTGCTTTTTTCTTTTATATTAAATAGGCCCCAAACTAACCGTCTTCAATATACCACACCCCATCAAAGTTGTTTGTGTACAGGTTAGTGCATTACAATGTAAGAAAAACATAAATAATGTTGCGTTGCTGCATAACAACAATGACAACAATAGTGCTGCATGACTGTAAAAAGGAGGACACTGTTCCAAACAGCTAGAACTATTTTTTGGATGGGGAGCATGTGTGAAAATACCATCCACTTTTACAAGAGAGTGTAAATTTTTAAACTGACTGAAGCTAATTTGTCTAGCCTAGGTGGACAATGGAAGGTATTTTGTATGAGATTTTAAACTGAGTTATTATGTTATTGACTTGAGCTTCTGTTTGGTTTTGGGGTAGGAAGGATAGGTTTGGTCATTAGTTAGTCATAGATACCTTGAGTCGGACACAAGTGACAACAAAGAGGTAATGTAAATCTTTAAAAGTTTAAGTT
This sequence comes from Protopterus annectens, assembly GCF_019279795.1. Taxonomy (NCBI): domain Eukaryota; kingdom Metazoa; phylum Chordata; order Ceratodontiformes; family Protopteridae; genus Protopterus; species Protopterus annectens. The sequence continues at coordinate 445,503,344 of NC_056734.1, read as the reverse complement.
AGAGATAGACTTCTAGAAAACTGTGTGCTATTTGTGTTTGTGGAGGCATCTTATTTTTCAAAGCAAATTTTTCAAAATCCATCCATTCTGAACAGTGAACTTAACCTTTTTACAACTTTTGCTTTTACTTACTATTACATTACGATATGGTATATCTTCTGGAAATCATGCAAGAGAAAAGGGTAGATCGATACGATACAAAGATAGTATCCATACCAGGAAGAATAACAGGAATCCACATTTCATGGAACCTTACCCCAGTTGGTGATGTGTTAAGAAGTGCAGTATGTTGTAAGATGTTTTCAAGATAGTTCTCAAATCAAAGTACTGCTTCCTTGGACAGACCTGTGTCTGACAGTTTACAGCAAACTAGAGTCAGCAGTTTTGAACAAACTAAGTCAGCTTAAATGAAGGCTCTAACTACTCTGTTCAGTGTTTTTAAAGTAAAAGTATATGAAGTTGTTTATAAATAAGTATAAATAGGGTTTCATTCCCTAACCATAGCAGTTAATGCTATTTTCATTCTAATACTGTAGATACTGAAGAAATGAACCATATACTATCCTTTAAATTTAGCTATAGGAGAGACCTTGGCAATAGGGCAAAAATTATTTGCAGAAACTGGGGAAGGACATTTAGCCAGGGGGAATAATCATGGTGCGTTTAAAGCTATACATAAGAATTTTTGTTGCAAATGACTGATTAAAACTCTGTGCCATTAGCTTACTGGGAGTGTGGCTAACAAGTTTTAGAATTTTGTGGTATAAAGTGTGAAACTCAAGATCATACCCTGTGTCCAAGTTTCCAAGGATTTTTGTATCTCTTTTTTGGCAATTACTTTGAAATAACATTGGGAAAATCAACAACCTTTAAAATGGAAATTGGTAAGAAGAAACTTTGAAATAACATTGGGAAAATCAACACCCTTTAAAAATGGAAATTGGTAAGAAGAAAACAAAAGCAGATCTGAAAAATTCAAGTTGGTAGGTAGAGGGAGATTGCAGATATCCTGATTTTTCTAAGAAATCTTATGACTGTAACAGTACTGCATCTACCTGCTTTGGGAAAGCATTGTAAGTGCTGAGTACTTTTAGTGCTTTCCAAAATTGTTTTGGTTGTCTAAGATAAGCATAATGTTGAGAAACTGCTGTAGGATATGTGAAGCTGATGCCTTCAAAATTCCAAGAACGCTACCTGTCTGTCACACAAAGGTACCTATAGCTAGGATTGTTAAAGCTACTCTTACCTTATTGGTAGTCCATGCCTCAGCCTTGGTTTTGCATGTGGGGAACACAGTTCAACAAGCTTCCATATATTATCCCTGTCCACATGGAAGTGTTCTGAGATCAACTGATCGCACCAACAAAACACACAATAAAGAAAAAAAAAACGTCAAACGTGCAGTGAAGTGTGTTACCTGATCTGGAGAGGCTAAGTGTTGCCTCCTAGAATTACTATAGTGTTTTATTCCCAGATACCTGGTAGCCAAAAACACTATTCTCAACCTGTGCCTCATTCATCTCTTTGAAATATTCGGAAGTAGCCCAAATGGACTAGACATGTGACTATGAAAAGTTAGCATGCATAGGGTCATGCATTTTGTGTGTGTGTGTGTGTGTGTGTGTGTGTGTGTGTGTGTGTGTGTGTGTGTGTGTGTGTGTGTGTGTGTGAGTGTGTGTGAGCCCACACTGGAGGAGATGTAACTGAAAGAGAAATACTGAAAAAACAGACAAAGACCATACATTAAGTCGCAAATCCCAAGAAAAACAGTCCAGGCACCAAGCAAGGATGGTAGTCCAATGGAGCTTTATTAAAAATGAAATATTTAACTTTTAATAAAGCTCCATTGGACTACCATCCTTGCTTGGTGCCTGGACCGTTTTTCTTGAAAGAGAAATATGCTATGTATGAAAGAGCTCATCCATACTACCTTTGTATATGAAGATGTGCTCTTTTGAAGTACGTGTGTACTGATCAATTTATGTCATAGAAATACTTTGTCATCCAAATGATTATATCCACCACACTTCTGATGTATATTTTGTCATTGCATTGTTATTTTGACAGCTGATATTGTAGTACACATTTTGCTCACTTATTAAACAAAGTGCATCATTTTGATAATTGTTGGATTAAATTATTTTGGAGGCTGCAAAATGTATGTCCTGGGACTGTAAGTAGGCATCTAGAAAAGATATCTGATTCTGTTACTAGTCAACTCTCTAGGAAAGTAGATGAGTGAAATTTTGTCTGCAATACAGAGAATGCTGCATTGTAGCTTGAAGATTTGAAAGGACCGAGAATGAAGGCAAATGAAGATGCAGTGCTGTTCACTGGCTGCACTACCTGTCACAAAGCTAAGCACTTCTTTACAGTTGTTGTAAGAGCATTTCACTTATCCTCGATGTCCTGCCTTATCACTGTTGCATTATTCATAACATGTGGGATCTCCAGCCAATGATAACCTAACATCTGGTCAATATACTAAAGCCTTGTACATCCTCCTAGTGTTGTACGTCAGATGTATGCTCCCTGCACAAACACGTAAGTTGTATGCTTCCCACGCAGGTGTAAGGCATAAAGGTGATATACATATGCTGCATACTCAGAACTATTTTGCCACAAATCTGAATGCCACAGTCAAACATTGATCTGAATGCCCTTTGCTGAGTTGGTTTCTGCCAAGCCATTTACAGATAAGTGCCCCATTGGTGTTCCTACCTTTTATTCTTTTAAAGGAAAATGTCAGTGTGGGAGGCAGATTCCACATAAAAGCCATCAAAAGAAGTATTTATTCTGCATAGGTGCTTTACACAATAATACAGATGTACCATTTGTAAGACTTTTGTTTCCAAAATATTTTGCAGCCATCTGTCTTCTTTATCCATTTATCTTTAGAATCAGCATGTCAAACTTTTGACCAGGTTACTATGGCTGAATCTACCCTCCCTGTGATACTGGCATCTCTTAAAAAGTAGACCAAAAAGTCTTGTTCTGACTCTGCTGTTGTCCAGCCTCTGCCAGAAATCCTTATCAAGGTGGATGAAGACACCGAAGACCATCTGGTGCCGACACCATTTTTTCTCTGCTGTGACTCTGTCAGAAGCCAGCATGGAACCAGTTTCTCTCATGTGCTCTTAGGCAATGCAACTGTCTGCAACATATGTTGAGTGGAGATCATAACTGATAATTTCTGAAGATCCTAGGGAGATTCCACAGATTCTGGCTAGGAAAGAGGTCCCTGGTAACCTTATTGAGTCTACGCCATGGCTCAGAACCTCCTAGATTGGTCAAGCTTGACAATCCACTAAAGAAGACGCAGAAAACTACATTGCTCTCATAGGGAATGGCAAGACTTTAACTAGGGCTTGTTCAATGCCCTGATGGCCTTGAGACTACCTCAGTGGGGTATCCGTTCCTGCCTCTCCTTGGTCATCTACTCCAGACAAAAGGAATAGGCAGTCTGATTCTTCAAATGAGTAGGTGGATTCAGGAGATGAATCATTGGCCAACCCCTCATAAATTACCTCACCTTTGGCCTGTGGGTCTCAGAAGGAGGATTGCTTCAGTCCTGATTCTCCCTTTGAGGAGTTGTCCTTTGGGGACTCAGTAGTTTGCATAATGTAGCATATTAAGTGGGGATGGTTACAAATCTCTGTTATTCAAAAGAGGGATTATGAGATGTTTTAGACAGAATCCCCTAAACCTTCTGCTATTCCCTCTGTGTTTGATACCTTGTTAGATACATTTGCAGCTGCCTCTTTGGCTTCTGATTTCCAACTCCTAGCCCCAAAGAAGTCTGATCATCTTTAAAATGTTTCTGAGGCCTTTAAGTACCTCCACAAGTGCCCTTCAGACTGTGCTGGGGCCTCTGTTTCTGCTGACAAAAGCATCCAAACTTTTATCCTCTTCCAAACATTCCCCTTCATAAAGGAGGGAATTCTTTAGACCTCTCAAACTTCCGACCAATAGCCATGCTATCACCATTGGCCAAAGTTATGGAAAAGTGCATCCATAATCAATTAATGCACTATCTCACCCAAAATAAACTACTGGCCAACTCTCAGCATGGTTTTAGGCCACATCACAGCACCACATCAGCCCTCCTATACTAATCTCACAATATCAAAACTAGTCGAAACAATAACAGACTTACCTCAGCTCTCTTCCTAGATCTCTCTAAGGCCTTTGATTTGGCCAATCACCGACTGCTTCTCCGCACTCTGAAGGAACTGTCACTGAATAGTAGCTCCATTAAATGGTTTCAAACTTACCTGTCTGATAGACAACAAGCAGTTTTATGGCAGAACACCCTATCCACGCGTCTACCCATTACTCTAGGAGTCCCCCAAGGCTCCATACTAGGACCACTGCTCTTCTCAGTCTTTATCAATGACCTACCCACCACCACTCCCAAGGCCATCTGCATCCAGTACGTGGATGACTCTACTTTATATGTACCACCTCCTCCTTAACTGAGCTTATACCCCTAACCCAGAATACTTTCAGTGATGTAGAAAAATGGTTTGCAAACCATCAGCTTCTATTAAACCCCCCAAAAAACTAAACTGTTCATCTTTTCCCCCACCTGCAAATCCCCCACACCATTCTTTACTATAAGTTTCAACAATGGCACTATTATATCCCCAGATACTCACACAAAACTCCTGGGCGTCACAGTCGATAATGCCCTAAAATATGATATCTATGTCAATCAAGCCATCAAATCTGTCAACAAAAAACTTGGCTCCCTGTACAGGATCAAACCCTTTCTAACTCCTTTTGCAAGAAGCACTATCGCTCGGTCCCACCTACTATCTACCCTCCTCTATGCCTCTCCCCTCTTCACTAACGTGAACCAAGCCATCCTTACCAAACTTGCTAGTTGTTATAACCATATTGCTAGATTTGCTACATGTGCTACCTCTAGGATCACCATTGTATCAACCTAACTCATCTAGGATGGCTAGAGTGGCCCAGTCTTCTCTGATACAACCAACTTATAATAACCCACAAAATACTATATCAACCTGAAAAAACACCAGCACAATATAAGATCATCAAACCATACAGCAACCTGAGGACACTATGCTCTGCTGATAAACTGCTGGTACAAACAACTAAAAACATAAATATGGCTGGGGACTCACTATTCAGCAACTCAGAATGCAAAACTTGGCATATGCTACCTGCCGAACTTACTCACCAATCCTTCTTTACCCAGTTCAGAAAAAGCCTCAAACTACACTTCCAACAGCTTTAGCAGTGTGCCTGCTTAAACCCCGATTAATCACCACCCGCTGTTCCTGCAAACTCTCCCTAAGCATTTCAATCTTATACTCTACTAAGCGTATGAATTCTTGAAGGGACTTAGCTCATAACTCCATGTATTATTGTCTGAAATTCAAGCCGCATGATTTTGATGTTATGTTTCTGGAGCATTTCTCCCCGGGCCTCCACTGAAAACAGGATCTGTGGAACCTAGTCGAACTTTCCCGGTCAACAAATGTTAAATAAAATAAATAAATAAAAATGTTTTATCCATGTTTGTCACCCTACTGAAAACTGCATATTATACTTATCTGTAAATGTTTCTATTGTTCCTAATGTAGTTATACTCTGCTTTCTGGAGCTTTTCTCCCCGGGCCTCGACTGAAAATGGATATATATCCAGTCGGACTTTCCCGGTAAACAAATGTAAAATAAATAATAAACTTCTTCCTTCTCATAATGGCAGTCAAACTATGGAGAGACTGTGGAAAATGTGTACACTTCTGCCACCCTGGTCTTCAGGGCCATAAATTATTAAACCCATGTGATCAGGTATGTTTTATCCCTTTTGTCTCAACTTGGGAGGGGGGGATGTCAGACATTCCTGACTCAGAAGATAAGACTTCTGCTGTCTCCTTATTGAGTTCATTCCATCAAATGTAGCTGTGATGTAGCTGATGCATCCAGTAGAGCTGCTTCAGGTTCAGTTATGAGGAGGTACTCTTGGCTTTGCTTCCAGGATTTACCTGATGATATTAAGGCCAAGCTCCTAGATGCTCCTTTGGACAACTAAAATCTCTTTGGTGTAGTTTAAGATTGTACAGACAAAGTAAAGTTGTGCAAGATCTTAAGCAAATCATTGTTTCTCCCATTCCTAATGTTAAGAAAAACTATCTTTATAAGTGTGCCTTTGTTCCTAGGCAGCCTCGTCAGCCTTCTAAAGGAAGAGGGTTCCTAAGCATGTTTTCTCTAATAAATCCACCCAAATATGTAAAACTCAAAAGCCCCCTCTTCAGGACAAATCTGCCTCCATCTGCCATACTTTCTCCCCTTCCCCTCAGCCAGGTTCCCCTGTCTGCCAGGCTTAACTTGTCTCACCCTGTCTGGCAAAAGATTACTTCAGACTTCTTGGTTCTGTCCATTAGTCATGGTTATTTTATGGCATAGACATGCCCCCCCCCACACACACACACACTTCTCAGGTCTTCTTCAACCTCCACCAGACCAGCTTCCTCATTTTTCTGTGGTTATGCAGTATTTACTGGAATCAGAGCACCTTCCAACCTGTTTTAGAATCCCTAAGAGGAACAGGATTTTACACCAGAATATTTCTGGTTCTCAGAAAAGTCGGGTCCTGCTGACCAGTCGTAGACCTCTCCTTTCTAAATACTTTTCTAAAGATTCTTTATTTCTGAATGCTTTGCCTCCAGACTCTGTTTCCTCTCTCACTTCCACAGGATTTTTTGGTTTCCCCTAGAGCTAAAGGATGCCGAAATCCATTTTCCCATTTACCTCTAGTCAAGAAGTATTTGTTTCTCTGTCTCTTCCTCTCATTTTCAGTTCTCTGCTTTGCCCTCTGGTCTTTCTACTGCCCCAAGGGTATTCGCCAAACGTCTGACCATTGTCATACTCATTGCAGGCTTCAGGGAAACCAGATATTCCCATATCTAGACAACCTGCTTCTATAGGCTCCCTCTCAAGCCAGGCTTCTGCAGGATCTGCACTTTACCATGCTCCTTCTGCAGAGTCTGGGATTTACCATAAATCTCAAGAAGTCAAGTCTGACCTTCTCAAGACCACATTTTTCTTGGTTGCAGAATCTAAGCCATTCCAGCTCTGGCTTTCTTCCTTCTCCTAAAGTTCCATCTCTGATAACATACTTCTAATTTCCCTTTCTCTCTGTCCTGAATGGGAATTTCTCAGAGCCCTTGGGTTCATGACATCTACCACTCCCATGCTTCCTTTGCCAAGTCTTATATGAGGAAACCTCAGTGGTATCTAAAGATGGCTTGGTTCCAGCACTGCCATCTTCTCTAGTTTCCAGTTCCCTTACTCTGTCTCAAACTTGAGTTTCACTGGTGGCTTTAGCAGATCTCTATCAACCCAGGCCTGTCTTTTCAGACTCTTATCCCTACAAAAGATGCTCACAGACACTTCCAGTCTGGGATGGGAGCCTCTTCCAACAATCTGAGGGTTCAGGGTCTATGGTCCCTTCATCAGAGGTCAGACCACATCAACATAAAAGAAATGAGGGCACTTATTTTTGCTGTTCAGGCCTTCATTTCTCTTTGGTCTCCAGATCCTTTAAAGATCTTTACAGACAATACCACAGTTGTGTGTTATATCAACAAACAGGAGAGCACAAGGTCTTATCTTCTTTGCAGGCTAGCCCTTCAGGACTTGAATTTGGCTATCCACCATCAGGTAACCCTTCAGGTTGCCTCCATCCTTTCAGAACACAACTTTGTGGCAGACTTCCTAAGCAGGTCAAGGACACAACCTCCTGAATGGATTCTTCACAGGGAGGTGTTTCTGGACACAGTACATCAATGGGGTATTCCTCAAGTGGATCCTTTTGCCTCCCCTCTGAATAGCAAACTTCCTCCCTTCTGTACCAGAGTCCCAAGTCTTCTGACTTGGAATGTGGATATGTCATTTTCTTGGAAGAGAATGTTCCTATGTGTTTACTTTCTTCTTCATCTACTTCCCATGGCATGCACAAGATCAGAAAGTACTCCTCAGGCATCTTGCTGCTGACCCCTTTTGGCTCAAATATCACTGGTTCCCCCTGCTCTTTCACTAATCCAGGGGCAACCATCACATGCTACCTCACCAAATGTATCTTCTCATACAAGGCAAGGGGTCTCTCATTCACCCTCACTTGTCCACCCTTCAGTTGATACTGTGGATAATAGGGTTTTGATCCCTTTTAGACAACCCTTTTCTGAGGACACACTTAGGGCTCTACAGACAGTCAGGAAAGCCACTATCTCATAATCCTATATGACAAAATGGAAGAGATTTTCTATTTGTTGTCTCAGGCATCACCAGGATCCTTTCTCAGTGGGGGTCCCTTTGATGCTTTGTTACTTGCATGAACTGCTGGCCTAGCAAAGTCTTCTGTTAAAGCTTACTTATCAGTAATCTGTGCTTGTCTGCCCATGAGCCCACCATTTGCCTCCCAGGTCAAACAACTCCTTAAATGTACCCTTCATATCAGACCCCCAAGAAAACCTATTACTCCTTCTTGGGACCTTAATTTTGTCCTTGATAAACTGAATCTGGCTCCTTTAGAGCCTGCTCATTCTTTTTTTGCAACACTGCACCTGGAAGACTATTTTGTTGGTTGCCCTTACTTCAGACAAGAGAGTTTCTGAACTTCAGGCTCTAACGGCATTGCCTCCCTGTTTGTTTTCTTTTTCAGAGGAACAGGGTGTCTCTGTATAGTAATCTTTCTTTTATGCCTAAAGTGGAAAATGAGTTGTGTCATAATCAGTCTGTCGAGCTTCCTTCCCTTTTTCCTTCATTGCAGTCTCCTAGTGAGAAGCTTCTTCACACCTTGGATTTACATAAACAGCTCAGGTATTATTTGCATAAGACAAAAGCTATCCTCAAATCTGAGCTTTTTGTTTCTTTTCATTCTATTTCTATGCCGCGGTGGTATGGCGGTAGCATTGTTACCTCACAGCAAGAGGTTCTCCCGTTCGATTCTCGGCGTGGCTTGGGAGTGCCTTCTGTGTGGAGTCTGCATGTCCTCCCCATGGTTGGTTAGCATTCGAAAGACATGTGTGCGTAAATGGGCATGCCTTCGCTGAAGGTTGTGTATCGAGCTGGCACCTCGGCATTTCATAAAAATTTACTGCCAATCATTAGTGGACTGGAGTTCCACTGTGGTGACCCCTTACTGGGAAAAAGCCGAAAGACAAACAACAACATTGGATTTGACAGTTTCTAAGCAAACCATCTCCTCCTAGATTTCTTCATGGAAAACAGCTTTCTGCTTCAGTCCGAGCTAATTCTACAAGGGCAGTAGCTTCTTCTGGAGCTTTTTTAAAAGGTTTGGATACTCAATCCACTTTTGAAGCTGGTACTTGGTCCTTTGGCCACACCTTTACTAAACATTACAAGTTGGATGTCATTTTCAGAGCTAGGGCAGGATTAGCCAAGGCTATTCTTCATGGGTTTGTGGAGGGTTCCTCTGTGCCTTCCTCTTTCTATTATTTACAGTAACTTTTGTAATCTCCCACATGGTATGAATACCACAACAGTGATAAGGAAGGACATAGTGCAGTCGTGTAGAATTTTCTCATAACAGTAGATGTCCTTCTTTTCAGTGTTGGACTATTCAGTCCTGCCCTCCTGCCTCCTTTTTCTTTTTCTTCTGATGGGAATTTTGCTGGCCAAGAGGTCTTTGCCTTTCTCTTCCATTTCTCTTTCTTCTTCTGTCTGGATGTGCATGTTCTTCTTTCTCTTGGGGTTGTTCTAGTTCTCCTGGGGCACATCAGTTCTGAGTATGGAACTTAAGTACATCACCTTTATGCCTTACCTCTGCACCAGGAGCAGATGTCTGACATATGATGCCAGGTAGATGTAAAGGCTTTGGTATACTGGATAGACGTTGGGCTATCTTTGGCAGGAGATCTCACATGTTATGAATACTGAAACAGTAAAAATAAGGACATCTACTGTTATGGTAAGATTTTATACAACTGTACTTTCTTGTGAAGGTTTGGATTAAGAATGAGGTATATTCAGAAAAGGCCACGCTTAAAGAATTCATAGAAGAATAATTGTAGGCCAGATACTGCAAGACATTGCACATAGAACCAATCATGAATTTTAAGTTTATGAAGTATGGAACTGTATCTGACAGTATAAAGTCTGAAATCAGTGTACTGCTTTGCAGAAGAAGACTGGGCTTTAATACTGAAGGATGTGATGACTTCCCCCACACCTAGCATATTTATTTCCTGCTGTGTAGCTTACAAGCCCCCCTCAGTGATAGCTGTTGTGATTGAATACAGTCATGTATGTCTGTATGCAACTTTTTAAAGTTCACTACAGAAACTTTATATTTTGGCATTGTTTTGGCATTCAGTTAGACTGATCTTAAGTAACACATCGCTTTGATGAAGTCTGTAATAAAAATAAAACAATGGGGATGCAGATACAGCTGGAAGAAGGGTTTTAGAGTTGTTGTTGTTTGTCTTTCAGCTTTTCCCGGTAAGGGGTCGCCACAGCGGAACTCCAGTCCACTAATGATTGGCAGTAGATTTTTTTTTTACAAAACGCTGAGGTGCCAGCTCGACGCTCAACCTTCAATGAAGGCATGCCCATTTACGAACGCATGTCTTTCAAATGCTACCCAACTGTGGGGAGGACATGCAGACTCCACACAGAAGGCACTCCCAAGCCCAGCTGAGAATCGAACAGGAGAACCTCTTGCTGCGAGGTAACAACGCTACCGCTGTACCATTAACTCTTAAAACAGAAGTTATTCTCTAAATTTAGATGTATTATCTCATTTTAGAAAACCTGATTTTGGAAGTAGCAGTGCAGTATGTGAAAACAGAGCTAGAACACTGAAAGCAATTGGTGTATATACAAATATTTTTTTCATAAAACATTTAGCATTATTCAAAGTTCCAGCTTGAGAAGTAAATACATGTTGCATAAAGACTTTTTGAAGGATTGCTCACAGAAGTGGCATGCTGTGATTCTTTTGCTTAATACCCTGAGTGCTTTTCAAGCATTCACAGGCTCGGTACAATTGCATTTATCATTTCAGCATTCTAATGTACACTTTTCCATCATTGTTTTCACCAAATGAAGATAAACCTTGAAATGGCAGACTAAGTGGTTCTATTACATTAGCAGCAGAGGAAAAGCCAGCAGTACTAGTGAATTCAGACATCTCTGACATATTTAGCAGACTGTCAAGATATGCTGAGCTTTTACTTCTAGCTCCTTTCAGCAGTGCGATAAAATTATATGGCACATTTCGTCATGGTGCATTTATGTTCTGCTAGCCATGAAATTATAGAGGCACCGATATATTTTGAGTAGTCACAGCAATGTGATTGTTTACTGTGGAATATGCAGCAGAAATAAGGAAAACACACATTTTTCGCAGATTTTCTCATTCATGTCATGATTTGACAGTGCAGACACAAACTTCAGAAAGCATTACTTGTTCTTCTTTTGCATTCATACCAGGTAGAGGGGCTCATACCACATATCCTGCCCAAGATGCTTTGATGAAAAAAAATGAACGAGGAGCTTCAGAGAAGCTGTGTACGTAAAAAACAACCACAGTGTAGGTAGACCTTTATTTACCAACCTGACACATGCTCATTTTAGTAGCAGAGCTGCGTGCCTGCCAGCGGGTGTAAGTGAAGTCTTAGTGAGGTGTATATGCGCAATGCTGTTCTACTTCTCCTTTGTAAATGCACACTGAACATCTCAGCTGTATACAGTACAGGGGGTTTCCAGTTCAGTGCACCAGACTATAAGGTGAATGGAGCGATGGCATGTGCTCCTTAGTTTTACATACAGCTTTGAGTTACTGGAGATGACTGTTAACTCATTACATCCAAGTGACACCTCCAGGTGCATATGCAGTTAACTCCTACTGACACCTATAGGAGTCAAATATTGCTTGTTCATATTTACATTTATAATTCCAAAACCATGTTATGTACAAGGTTTTACAAGATTTCAGTGGAAAACTCAACTGCATTAACATTTGACCACTGTCAAGTGCAGGTAAATAGATATTAACTGCTGTTTTATGATATTAATTTATATAGATATAATTTTCACATTTTTCTAAATATCTCAACGACCAAAAACACAGACAGAACTCCTTAGCCTCATATGAAAACTGTCAGCTAGATGACTAAAATGCTGCTTACAGTATGTGTGTAACTTGAATGGTTGCCAATATATTGTAAGCTGTTTACAAAATATAGCACATGTAATAGTTACTGTGTTTACTGTGACTTATAAAATTCAGTTTAAGACCTAGAACCTAAAGAATGCTATCACCATAAAATAGTTTGTACTGAAGAGTTTGCCATTTAAACTTCTTTCATAACCCCTATGGTTCCAGAGATATGAACATTTGTTTGAAATGTGAGGACATAATTTTATTCTGTCAGAAGGCTTAAGCTCCACCCATTCGAAGTTACAGTGCAAACTTCCTGAGCTCCATTGGAGTGAATGAGTTAAAAAACTGCATACTTTGTACCAATTACATGGGCATCACATGGCATGGCAGGTTGCATGCTGCATTTACAAATATGGATGAGCTGGCATCATTGTATGGTTATGTGACATGCCCACTTCAGCACAGTATACAAGTATTGTGTGAACAGAAGAAAACCTAAGAGCACAGAATGACACCAGTTAGAGTCTCAGAGCCTAAATCCTGGGGCAGAGAGGGGGGGTGTTGCTGAATGTGAGTGGTAGGGATACACTGTGATAGTACTTAAAGGACAATAACGGGATATTAAAGCAGATTGCTCCACCTGCTGTCTCTTTTAGTCCCTGTTCATTGATACAGCCTCAAAAAAAATCACCCATGCAGCTTTAAAAACTAATCCACTCAACTGTTTTCCCTCTTACAATTCCTACCTCTGTACTGTTTTACTTTCACTTTGAAAACCAAGTTGAAAAACCTCTAGCTGCCAGAGCTCTTGCTCTAGCTACCGTGACATTTCCTCCCCCAAAGTGATGTAATCTCTGCCTGATTTGCATGCTGTATAGAAGAGCCAGTGGACCTCCCACATTGTGATGTTAGAGCTGCCTTGTCCAGTCCACTCTTAACCTAGCAAAAATGTCAAACTATAATCTCACTTTTCTGAAGAGCCCTACCGATATGTGACAAAGTACAGGCAGAAGCACAGTAACAGCTGCAAAAACTAAGAGCATACATTTGCAATGATCATGTGTAGACATTAATTGCATGTTTTTACATAAGAAGCAGATGTCTGTCACAATTAATCGACAACACTACGTCAGATTACAAGAAGTATGCAATACCGTAATTTTCTTAAATTACCACTTAAAAAAAGCATGTGGGTGCTGTCATGTAAGTCTGTGAAATATGTTGTGTTTATAGTGCATCATTTGTTAGCTATTTAACCATACAGGAAGGAAAAATAAGTGGGAGTTTGATGGTTTGCAAAACAGTGATTATTCCCAGTGCTATGGAGCTTGGTTCTAAATTTGACAGAAGGAGTGCAACAAAAAAAAATCTACCACTGTAAGGAAAGAAAACAGTACATTAGTCTGGTCACCTGCTGTAAGCTGTCAATCACATGCAGATAATGGGTCAAATTACCCTTAGCTCTTTGACAGCTAGGGAAGGTAAGTGTGACGGGGGAGGGGAGATACCTTGAAGAATTAGATTTCAGCCTTCACAAGAGAAATCAAGTTAGCATTTCTAAGAAGAAATAGCAATAAAATGCACTTTTCAGTTCTGTTCTGTAGCATTTGCACTGCTTGTGTTTAAAGCAGTCATTGAAAAAGTAGGTGACTATAACACAACAGTGAATGCCTGTAAAACCAGTGGAATGACATGCACTTTAGGGAAAATGTGGCAGATCTGATGCAGTTTTTGGAGACAAACAATACATTCTGGGATACTTAAAGGTAGACTAAATAGTCAGAATTATTTCAAGATGCCAGACCCCATGTGGTCAGAGTCAGAAATTGCATATAAAAATATCTAAAAAGCTCTAAATAGTCCCAGAGTGGTGGTAAAATGTAGGAAACACCAAGCCATGATGACATAAACATGTTTTTGAGTCTGTGGGTGCAGTTATCCTTTAAGGTACTGCACTGGGAGAAGGTTATATATGTATAGTGAAGGTGCATTCGCAACTGCACTGAGTACCCTACATCATTTTAGTTCCCCGTGCTATTGCAGCCTTACATTTGAGAGTAGAGTTGCATGGAATTCTATGCAGTAATTTTATGCACTGTTTACAATTCGTGATGGGTGTAGTATGCAGAAATAAGCAATGCAATTCAGAAACTTGGTGACTTGGACTGTATACATTACCTGTCCCTGCTTTAGTATTGCTCATATTTATCCCCTATGATTGTGTGACAGATGGCATAAAAGTATAAGGTAATGCCATATTACAGGGCTTTTTTGGCAGTATTTGTACACCCCAGTATTGCATGTGGGAACTTTTATGATGTTACTGTTCTACAGTAAAAGTGTCAAATTTGTATAGGTAACAGTGTAAAATGTTTGGAACCTGATCAGCCTTAATCTGGTAGTCAGAGCACAGGACTAAGGCTCCAAGCTGCTTCCTTTATTCCTGGGTAGAGGTTTTGATTCCTTTCACTTCCATTTGCCTGTTCATGACTCAAACTAAGTCACTTAATCTCTCAGTTTCACTTGGCTGCCCCTGAAAGAGGGCTGTTGTGTCCAGTGTTCTTAAAAAATGAATAAAATAAAATTAATTCCTGTGTGGATGTGCATGTGTATATTTTGGATTTTGTTCACTTATTTGGTAACTAATATATCAAATATCATCACAGCTAAAAGACCGAACTGGCATTTTTTGCCTTTATTATACAGAAGCCCTGCCCTTCATACCCTTTCCATTAATGAGCTCTGATGACATAAAACTTATGGATGTTGACTTGTCCATTTAGTCTGCTGACCATAACAGAATGAGCTTAGACATAGTGACTTGATACAATTTATTTTAATGTTTGTGTTTATATATTTATTTATTTATTTATCAATTTCAAGATACACTCACTCGAAGCACTCCTCAAAATGGAGAACATTGACATTTGTGCTGTAACGGAGATCTGATTTAAAGTGGCAGAAAGCACCACTGTGCTACCAGACTATAACTCATTCCACACCCTTCGGCCCCAAAACATGGGCCGAACCTCCATAGGTGGTGGTGTCTCCATATTTATAAAGGATATGCACACCTCCAGACTGATAGCCCAGCATAACACATCTGAGATACTCCAGGTGCAACTAACATTGGTTAAGATGGCAATTCCGGTCATAGCCTGCTATACATCCCCAACCATGTCCCAAGACTCTCACGCCACATTCTTAAGCACCCTAGAAACCAATATTCTCATACTAGGTGACTTCAACTACCCCTCCATCAGTTGGGAAAACTACTCATGCACCAATGCACTGGCCCAATGCTTCCTGGAATTCAACAATTCCAATGCTCTGGACCAGCTCATTCTTACCCCATTAGAGGAAGCAACATCCTTGACCTGGTTATTACTAACATGGACAACAGTTGCTTTAAACTAGTAGTCAATTCCTCCCTGGTTAGATCCGACCACAAACTAAACACCATGGAAATCCACATCTCACACACACCCCCTGCAAAGGTTTCCACCATGAAAAACTTCTCCAAAGCTGACTTTGGACTTCTACAAACAG
>NC_056734.1:445405135-445482635 GCF_019279795.1 Protopterus annectens | reverse complement strand
AACTAGCCATAACCAGGTCAGCAAAACAGTTTGCACATAGATTACCCATTGTTACCCTTATCTTCTGCAGGAAAAAAAAACATCATCAAACAAAAAAAATTATATTTTTAAGGATAATATCTAGAAAAAAACATATCACAGCAATCTTATTGTTGCCAAGGTCAGTCTTATCCATGAGATATACTGTGATCATACCACCACCACCTTCATTGGATATTGAAGTAAACAATGTACAAACATCCAAAGTTACCATATAGTAACCAACAATATTGCCAAATTCACCAATGCGCACTGTGAAAGAGGGCACAAAAATGCTCAGTGCCTCTAAGGACGCAGGGGACAGTTCCAGTCACAGGTCTTGTAGCTTTTTCCACAAAAATAAATAAAGGCTTGGTCACCAACCCACGTCCAGATACTAGGGTTCACATCGGAGGATAGACGAAGCTCTTATGAATCTTGGGCAAATCATGTATTACAGGAACCACAAGATCTCTTACAAGCAAATAGTCATATTGTTCCTGAGTAAGAAGTCCACACATAAGAAAATCATAAAGAGATGTATGCACATGCTTAATAATTTTGTCAGCATCTATTCTGGATACCAACAAATTGGTACTTGTATCAGTAAGCATACATCTTATAGCTTCAAAGTATGCTGCTCTGTCCATCACAACAATTGCACCCCCTTTCTTCACCAGACATACAAATCTGGATTCATCCTCAGTTCTTTTAATGCCTGGTTCTCATCACCAGTCATATTAAAAAAGGCATGTAAAAGTTCATCCATAATCTCTTTAAAATATTCTCAGACGCATTCAGAAAAGTCTCTAAATGGGGGTGTAGAATGGGGACATATGTACTGGGTCTCCTTAAAATATTGTCAGTATGTGCATCAGTATTCGGAAAAATAGTTCTTAACATAACTCTCTGGCAGACATCTTAAGACCTACTATGGCATCACTGATCTCAGATAGATTTGCAGGAATAAAAGACAGTCCATTATTCGAAACATAAATCTGGTGCTTAGTTAAAGAAACAGATGAAAGATTAAACACTAGAGAATTGCTGCTTACTTCCTCATGTTCTTCTCTCTGGGTGGTGGAATTTCAGTCCAGAGATGCCTTCTGCTTCTCCCATCCCCTGCTCATTGAACAGCCTCCTCCTTGTCGCCATGTCTTCTTCACTGGAATGTGTAGCTCCAGAAAAACTGAGGTGGATGTATGGGTCTCAGTGGAAAATGTCTGTTTATGTCTCACTCCAAGGTCTGGATGAACAGCAGAACTGGCAATTTGTCAAAAGGTATAAGTCCTGTAGTGGTCTTACCAGCTCCTGCCTCAGCAGGACCCTCAGCATCTCCCTCAGTAGTTGCTGTTTCAGAAATAGCTGACTCTATAGGCATAGCTCGTGGCCAAGTGAAAATGTTACCCTACGTAAAATCATTATAGTCACATTCTAATTTCTTCCTTTTTTGTTGCTGCAGCCTATATTCATATGCTGAGATGCTGTTATATAAGCCATCAAGTCTGGACTGGCAATATTCTGCTCCATAATTTTCATTGAATTCCTTCTGTAGTGTTTCAGCCATTATAATTAAATCATTTTCATATGGCTTAAAAAGTCATTTGAAAGTCTAATATAACTAAAACTTAACTCAATGTTCAATGTTTGTCATCTCTTCAGGATAGGTTCTTCCATAAATAGGCATACACAAATCTCTAAGTTTGAGTTTGAGTATAAGGACAGGGCTTTGGCAGTGCTTATAGGATATGTTGCTTACACACTGTATTCTTTTAGTGAGGAACCTCTCCAGCTGTTGCAAATGCCAGATCAGGTACATGCTGAAGGATGACCATCTAATAAACAAGGTATAATCACAAGACCACAAGGCAGGAAAAAAACCTTTATATGTACCTACAAGGAAGTTCATGCCATAACAATGGATGTACAACAATAAAACAGGAATTGTATGAACAATACATACAGGGGAGGAATGAGGTTCAAAAGAAGGCAGGACTTAAATGAGCTATGTAATGCTTGACTGAAAATGATTGGGTAGATTATAAGTGATGTATAATGTTTGCAACTGAGAGTGTGTCATTATGGTTTGTGATGGTTGCAACTAGGATTGTGTCTGTGTGGTTTGTTTTCATTTATAAAAATATATGATTGCCTATGTTATAAGTGATGATTATATAAAGATGCTTTTTGTTTAAAAGAAAAAAAGGTGCCACCTTATGGCAGTACATTATAGCACAACATTACAGATATGGTTTGAATCTGGAACCTTATTCTGCCTGAGGAACTTGTAGCATTGACTAATGCAATAGAATTATCTTGCCTAGGTTACTTCCCTTTATTTCCAGCTCTTGGACAGTGACCTTGCTTGTTTGGAGTAGAAACAGAACCCTTTGGTAAGACTGTTGACCAGGGCACTTTTTTGTGAGATCTTCACTTGCTGCCAGTGAATGGTAGAACTTTTTTGAATATTTTTATCATTTTATAGCAGGTCATATGTAATTTGCGGCCTGTTTATTTAAAATACATTTGCATACCTTTCAACCTCTCAATGCAAGAAATCTGGACAAAACCATATATAATGTTGGGACAAAGGCCCAAAAATAGGGACAGATTTTAAAAAATTACTCCTATAAACTTAGAAAGTTACTAGAATAACAGGTTTTGAAGTGTGTATTTTCCTAATGAATATTAAGTCTGATACTCAAATGTCTGTCATTATTTAATATTATTTAATGACTTCAAACCTGAATAATTTATCAGAAAACCAAAGTTTATGAGAAAAAGACCAAAAATATGAGCCAGAAGTTTGTACATTATGCAAAAATTTGGACAGTTGAGAGGTATGGACATGGTGGGCTCCCAACTCTTTGACTAAGCACTTTCAGATCATTAAGTGTGTGACTGCTCTGAAGGTTAGACTTGAAATGTCTGGCAGGATGTCCTTTACTTACACTGTCCCAAGTCTATGTAGTCCGCTAGCATTCTTGATTTGGGTGTATGACTAACAGGTATCACTTAGAAAGTCCTTAAAGCATCGCTTTTTAGAAGGGTCATCTTGCATCTACTCAGGAGATTGGTATCAGTTTTTAAATTTTCTAATTTATTTTAATTTTCATTTATTTCTCTTATTCACTGCATTCATATAACTGCCTGTCATATTGTGTTTTTTTTATTTATTTCTACATTGATTAATATCAAGCACTGAAGTACGTTTAATTAATAAATAGATGATTTTTTTTCCACTTAATCCATCAGTGCTTACATAAACCAAAACACCATAGCTGGAGTTTGGAAAAGATTAATGTGGGCAGAAGCCTTAGCATGGCAGTTTTCCCTCATGCAGTGTCTTTCCATTTCTTAGATCACCCTACTGCTGTGGTTTTCCACTCATGGGGTCCTAAGAATGAAGGGTGGTCTCATGGGCAGATGTTAATGTGGCAGTCCAGGGGAGGGGCTAATGCTAATTAGCCATGTGCTGTACAGTGGAAATGCCAGCAGGAATCAATTTGTTTGGATGAATGGCCCACATAAAAGCTTGCTGTTGGAAAAAAAACATAACTGCCATAAAAACACATAGTCACGCATTTACTCCTATAGGAGTACTTGTGGTACAGTTAAGTTCAGAAAAGACATGGGGTGGAGGATGTGTATCTATGTAAATGTGTGTTTGCATGTAGGTAGGGGTGTGAATGAAGCTGCATGAATGTATTAGTGTGGATGCGTCTGCCCAGGTGTGTTGGAGCATACATGCGGTTGAGTGGATGTGTATTTTCACAAATGTGATCGATGACGGGGAGGGAAACTTGTTTGTTCATGATTGGATGTGGGTGTTTGAGTGTGGAAGTCTGGGAGTCTGAAACTGTGTGTTTGTATGTGTGTATGTATGTGTGTTTGTGTATGTAACTGTACGGATGCACCTTTGCCACCATATTTCATGGGCTACTAGGAACAACAGTACCACCATCAGGTCTGACAGCACTAGTGTGGGCTATAGTGTTATTTAGAGACATGCTAATCAGCTGGCTGTTGCTCGCTGTGTACATAGCTGTCTGTGAACTGCATTTTCTCACCAACATGGTAATGGTTGACCTGCAGTGGGCAATTACTGTGAACAGTGAGCCTTTATTCACAGACCTAGGTTATTTCTAGTGTTGTACATTGCATTCTGTTGGCAAAGGTTTCTGCAGTCATCAATTTAACTTCTACCAACACATAGACACCTTAGAGTTACATTAATAAAATTCAGGGAGGCAGATGGCAGAACTGCCTATGGGATGATTGTTGGTGGATTTCTAACAAACAAAGTTTTTCTTGTTTTTCTTGTTTATTGACTGTGTTATTGATTATAAGGCAGCTGTGACTGTGTATCACTACATTAGAATAGGAAATAGTCTTGCCCCTTCCTTCTTTTGGTGTACCTCTGTAACTGTTGTGTAACACAATTGTATGCAGATTCAGTATAACTAGTGTGCAGCTGACGGTCAGGAGCTAGGTCTGTGTGCTGCCTATGCCCATTACAGACCATGGCTGTGAATCCCACTCAGAATCATTTCAATTAATTTGTTTTCCATCTCTGCATGTCAAGAATTCAGACAGTAATTCCGTGGTTCGGGCAGTGCATCTACAGAGCATGTCATGGACTGAGATTACACATTTATGTTCTTGCCTTGTTAATGATTCACTCATAGATACTTTGGGAATACATTATCTTGGAAGATATTCTTCAAAACAACTTCCAGGAGAACATCTTTGTTCTATATATGTTCAGACATAAAAGATCCATTGGCACTATGTAAAGAAATAGTATTTCAGACCCTCTGCTGTATATATGGCAGAAAGCATGTTAAGTTTATATTTTCAAGCATACCTCTGCAGGTGTTTCTGAAGAAGAGGTCAGTGCACCAGATCCAGGGATGTATGTAGTTCTGGAATATTGTGAAAGTTCAGTAGTCCATATGCTATAATGTCTGTGCAGATTAAGTACTGGGTAGTAACATTTGTAGTAGCACTGGGATATATATCAGGTGTCAGAAATACCTGTGGCCTCACAACTCCTTTTCAGCTGTTTAAACTGTTGAGTTATTTGCTGTCACTGACCAAACTTCAGAATGTGCCTTGACAACTTTATTTATACAGGTCTGCTGCCAGCCATCACAAAGTGTCTATTTAAAGCAGTGCTCCTGATTGTAATGGTGTGTGTGAAGGAGGGTGGCTGAATCATAAACACTTGGTATACCCTTTATTTTAAAGCACTCCCTGAGAACACTATACACCTTCTCAAATGATTACTATTTTAGATATAGTGCAGAAGGCTTAGTTGCTTCACATCTACTGTCTTACAGTACATTTCTCTTTAGTGTTACTG
This sequence comes from Protopterus annectens, assembly GCF_019279795.1. Taxonomy (NCBI): domain Eukaryota; kingdom Metazoa; phylum Chordata; order Ceratodontiformes; family Protopteridae; genus Protopterus; species Protopterus annectens. The sequence continues at coordinate 445,477,252 of NC_056734.1, read as the reverse complement.
CTTATTCTGTCTAAGCTTTTAACTTGAAGTTGAAGCATGTACACTAGTACTAGCCTAAGTCTTATTTATTATAAATGACTCTAATGCTGTTTATAGAATGGCAGCAGTGGTGGTACCAGGCATCCTCTAAAAATAAATGAAATTAGACTGAATATCCTCAGTTGTATAGAGTGCAGAAGATATGCAGGCAAAATATAACACAAATATACAGAATTAATGTTGATGATAGACAAACACAGCTAAACTGAGATTTAAAGTAATAAAATACGAAGTGATGTAAGGACACATTTCTTCATGCAAAGTGCAATGTGGGCATTCAGTAAATTCTCAAATGAGAAGCTGAAGGGAATTGGTAGTAAATGTGGGATGAGATTCAGTAATGCATGACTCAAGGAGGTGACAGTGCAGCTTTACCAAAGTAAACTGAAAGACTCAGAAAAATGTTTTGTAGAAGGCAGGCAAATTGGGCAGACATGCTAGCTCCTATCTCTTAACAATTTCTAAGATTATTTTTTCTGTCCAACCATTTACAGTGCCTGTCTTTGTATTCATATTAGATCCAATGTCCGGTTTACAGAAGAGGCAACTTCCACTTTCACTCCAATATCAGTGTTTATTTTCTTACATTTGTATTATTGTTTATATGATACATTTCTACCAAGCATTTGACAAATTAACGATTCTTTTCAGCAAGATTCAAAACATTTCAGACATGCTTCATTCATTTTTATTAATAAATGTTTATACCGGATGCCTGATTTACAAATAAACTAACACATTTTTGCAAAAGGTACATACTGAGGTACGCATGATACAGTAGTTAAATATATTTTATATTATGTTAGTTTTTTATTGTTATTAAATTGTCTTGTTGTGCATTGCATAGATTTTAAAGTCAAGCTTTTATTTATTTCTTATATATTTTGCAATTTAATACCTTTGATGGCTTCACTGAAAATTGGATGCAATCCGGTTTGAGAGCATGGTTATCAAAACATAAGTAAAAAAAAACAGATGGATAGGTAGGAGGTACATAGATGGATGGATATAGTTTGATTTCATTGATTAAGTGAGGAACATTCATCTATATTAGAGAAAGCTGTGGTTACTGAACAGGTGAGGTAGTTTTTGTTAAGGGGGAGGCAGGTTCCACCACTTCTTGTACTTGGACTATATTTGCAAAGCATATTGTAACTGCAGAAATGGAAGTTAGTATTGTGCGTTTCATGTTTGAGCCATGACTCGCAGATAGCTGGCATGTCTGGCTTGCAGTCTTATAGCTAGGAGGGGACCTGGTCATATTTATTATCCAAACCTTCCACATTTAATGAGTCAAAGCTGAGAAAATACTTTTTACTTTTGAAGTAATTAAGACCATTTAGAGGGATGTGGTGATACATTTTGATGTAAACTAAAGGATAAGGGTTAGTACTGATGCCACTAGAAAGTAGGAAAATGAGTTAATATAGCAATAACCCATGCCTGGGTGTGGGTAATGCTAAATTTACCCACGGTTGGCGTGGTTCTTCGCCCTCGGGACCAAACAAAGCCAACCGTGGGTAAATTTAGCATTACCCACACCCAGAAGTGGGTTATTGCTATTATACCATGACATTATTTAAGAAAAGAAACTATTACTTTTCTTAAATAATGGCATAGTATAATGCCTGTTTACTGCCCTTCCGCAGATGTCTGGCATCCGCGGCAGTTCTGATGTACTGCGCCTGCGCAGTACATCAGAGTTGAGCAAGCAACGGAGAAAGCAAGATCTCCGTTGCTTTTTAGTTCGCTATGTTAAATGAGTTTAACATAGCGAGACAGTTTTAAAATAAGCAACGGACATCTCCGTTGCTTATTTTAAAACTGTCTCACTATGTTAAACTCATTTAACATAGCGAAACACTAAAAAAAAGCAACGGAGATCTTGCTTTCTCCGTTGCTTTTTTTTAAAACACTGTCTTGGTTTGTTAAATGGGTTTAACATAGCGAGACATCTTTAAAATAAGCAACGGAGATCTCCGTTGCTTATTTTAAAGCTGTCTCGCTATGTTAAACCCATTTAACATAGCGAGACAGTGTTTTAAAAAATCGAGTTATACTAATGGAAAAAAGTCCGGGCGAACGGACCTTTTTCCATTAGTATAACTCGATTTACAACGGGCACGCTGGCCAATCAGCGTGCACGTTTTGGGGGGATCATGGTATAATAGTACTTTATGGAAGTATTTTTTGAAGAAGCAGAAATCTGATAAAGTTAGAGATGAAAGTTGTCTCCTTAAGTTTGGATACAGTAATTGCAAGGAAAAAAACTGAATTAACAAATGTTAAAATATATTGATTTGAATAATAAGTGGAGGAGAAAGGTAAGAGGAAAAGTACTAATGGACATAAAAATATGGACAAGTGATTAGTAAAACGTATTCAGTAAAGTGATACTATAAGGGCCGTAATAAGGATACATTTTAAATTGCTATTTAGATTTATCTTGAAGAAGGGAAAATTAAAAGAAACAAAGAAAAAGGAGAATATATAAAGGACTAAGACACACGCCATCACTCATAGTCTACTAGAATCCCTCAACTCTAGTGCACAGTCAAGATCACAAAGCCACCTAAAGACATTTTTTGTGGAGGAGCCAGGCCCCTATACACCTCCCCATGTGGAGGCTGGAGCTCTCCACAGCCCCTCCTACTTAGATAAACTAGCTCAGAGATCATTCTGTTAAGGGGGAAAGCAATCCCTAAGACAGAGTAGACTCAATGTTTCTTGCACAAACCCATGAGTGATCAACATTTATAGTGCCACTCACTAGTCTAGCGAGTTCATGCCTGATACACACATATGTATACGTGTGTGTGTGTGTGTGTGTGTGTGTGTGTGTGTGTGTGTGTGTGTGTGTGTGTGTGTGTGTGTGTGTGTGTGTATACGTGCATGCTTGTGTGTGTCTATATATTTATCCATCCACAACCCCCATCACTCTGCATGAAAGTTCTGGAAAAGGTGGTTTATAAATTAGGCAGAGTAGAAGAAGTAATATGGGAAATGAGCAGTTCATATTCCTGTCAGATTGTAGTACAGCTGACCCAATGTTTGGAGTGAGGCAGATACTTGAGAAGAAGCTAGGGATGAGGGAAAAATACAACTCGTCATTCCTAGACTTGGAGAAAACATATGACAAGGTCCCAAGAAAGCTGATTTGGGCAGTCCTGCAGTGGTTCAGAGTCCCAGAAATATTGGTAGATTTAGTGCATATGTACCATAACCCATTGACTCCAGTGTTCAGCCTTACAGAGGGGTTCCCCAGTAGGAGTGGTTGTGCATTAGAGTTCAGCTCTTTGCCCGCTGCTGATCATACTGGTGATGGACTACATTAGCAAGCAGGTCGGAGGGGACAGATCAGCAAACTTGCTGTATGCAGACAATATGGCATTACAGGCAGACTCTGAGCAAGAACTTCAGCAAAGGTTAGGGGAATGGAATGCAAAACTGAAAGCACATGGGATTAAAATTAAAATAAGACAGTTGTAATGACAATAAATGGGGAAATTAGAAGAAGTTGAAAACTGAAATAGAAAGGAAAACAGTGGAAAAGGTTAACAGCTTCAATTATCTGGGAGGGAAGGTTGAGGAGAAGAGAAGTCTGAAAGAGAAGGTCATCACTAGAATCAGAGGGACTGCAGCCAACTGGCACAGTGTCAGGGGTAGTGTATGACAGAAAATGCCAAAGAAGCTGAAAAGGAGGTGTGCAAAACAGTGGTGCAACCAGTACTACTACATGATACAGAAACCTTGGCAATAAAGAGATACAAGTTGAGTAAGTTAGAGGTGATGCAGATGAAGTGCCTGAGATCGGTGGAAGGATGCACACTGTGGGACAGATGAAGAAATGAGGACTGAGGACAAAAGAGCAGAAGCCAAAGTAACTCAAATTAAAGAATAGGTCAAATAGAACAGGATGCAGTGGGTTGGGAATATGTGTAGGAACACAGAAGAGAATCTGGTGAAGAAGATTTGGACAGACAGGAAGAAGGCAGGGGGAAACAACGGCATCTTGTAAAGAGGTGGATGGATTGTGTGAGAGAAAATGTGAGACAGTCAGGTATGAGTGTTGAAGAAGGTTGGAGACTGGCAATGAATAGGATAAGATGGCAACAAGTGACAGAACACCGTGACGCCAAGTAGAAGATGGGAAAAGGAGGGTTGATGATGATTATGATGGTCAAGGTGTCTCTTCAGAAATGACAGTCATGTAGAACCAAGGTTTACACTGCTGGCTGGTTGGCATTGCCACGGTAGTTCTTCCCTACCACGCGATCACATGCTCTCACATCTATGACTGTTTTAGAATGTCTAATCTACCTACTGCATGTCTTTGGAATGTTGGAGGAAACCTGCACAAACAGGCAGACTCTGCACAGAAGGTACCAAAGCCAAGAATCGAATTGGGGAACGTCTTGCTGCGTGACAACAATGCTATGCGCCTAATATATGTATATATTTATATAAGTGTGTGTGTGTGTGTGTGTGTGTGTGTGTGTGTGTGTGTGTGTGTGTGTGTGTGTGTGTGTGTGTGTCTCTTTTTCTCTCTCTCTCTACCTATATATATATATATATATATATATATATATATATATATATATGTATAAATAGATATAGGTACATATACATAATGAGCATGGTTGAAGGGTTAAAGGATCGGTAGGTTCCTTCAAATATAGAAAAGGTAAGCACATCGCTGTTTATGAAGCAGGATTGGTTGCCGATAATCTGTTGAGTTTCTAATCAGAAACTGTGGTGTCAGAAAAGAGCTATGCAGACTAAATGGTGTCTCTTGAATTTTAAATTGCAAAAAATGTATAGATATTATACATGTAACAAGATGTGGGTGAGTGGTTAGCACAAGTTATTATATTGCAGGGGTCTATATTTGGCTGAAGTAGACTGTTCCTACCTTCAAGCTGCCACCTTGGAACTGAAAAAGTTTTAATATAGGCTGGATTACTATGTAGGTGACTAGATGGTTATCTAGTATTGCAAGCTATGAACCTGAGCTTAAGGGTAGTTATATTATGCTAGTTTATTATCTTAGTGGAACTGCACTGCAAACCTATCAGGCCAGAAATGTAAATCACACAGTAATATCAGTGAGACTGGAGGTAATAATAAATAAAAATCATTAGGTAGAATACAAAACAATATACTTTAAAAGTGCTAAACAATAAAAGCAGAAAGGATTAACAGGAGAGTAGAAGGGCACAAAGCATCAGGAGCATGTTTTATATATATATATATATATATATATATATATATATATATATATATATATAAAGAGAGAGATCAGCCTATTTACACTAGGAGCCATCAGTATGTTAACAACATGGTCAGGAATCAAGTGATACTAACGCATGAGAGTTGGAGGGAGGAGAGGCAACAGTAGAGTAAATATCACATTTTTATAGTTCAGTAGGATATGGGGCAGATAAACACTCAAGGAAAAATAATATATGGTGAGTGCAGTACTTGAGACACAAAGATTAAAGGCAACAGTGACAGTAAAAACTGCATAAAACCAAAAATGCAAACTAACAAACAAAAGAAATTGTGGGAAAAGGGAGATTTCCCAAAACAGATGTCTGCTGTAGCACTGAGTTGTTCAGCTGTACCCGTGTTTCGGGGATGGTGTTCCATGCTAGGCAGATTAAGCCTTATGAGAAGGAAATGCAACATTTACAGTAAATGTCCTATTTAAATTATTTTGTTAAATTTCTCTCAAAAACAATTCACGTGCTGTCAAGGTCCCTGGCTTAGAAAGATAAAGTTCTGACTATGACCCAGGTGACCTGAGATCTATTAGTGGCTTTGAGATTAGGGGATGTAGGTGGGGATGGATGTCTAACACTGGCTGTCCAATCCTGGGGTGAGAGAGGCTTGCAGCCTGCTGCAGTGCCATCATGCACTGGACAGATTGAGAGAGATACAAGGCTGTGCTTACACCTCAATCTTCATCTGGGAATATGCGCACCCACTAGGCAAGGTGTCGCTTCATTAAGTGTGCATGTCAGTCGGCAGGGTAGGAGTTAAGGATAAAATAAGAAAAAAAAATGTGACAAGTGCCAGTATGTTAACCTCCCAACACTGGCTGTCACAACACTGGGGAACAAATGTGCTGACTGATTGCAAGAGAGCTGATGGTTTGCAGGCAGTGTGAGATATGTTTCAAAACATCATTCTGTTATTGTGCAGTGATGGAAAGAAGAAAAAAATAACCCAAGTGCTTTTGCCACATCTTGTAACAGAAGCAGTATAGCTGTATGGAACATTAGTGTGAATTAATACGGATTTCTGGTTAAGGGTCTAAATTTCTTGGCTAGCTAGACTTTTGTATCTGTTTACCTGTTTGAGAGGCAAAGGCGGTCTGCAGTGTTTGCTGCTCTCTTTTACTCCTGCAGTAGTTTCACTCACTTTGGGGCACCATTTGACCTTCCATAATATCCTCATAATTTTTGAAACAATCTCTGTACAAAAATGACCTATTTATGTCCTCATCAACGTCCTTATTTACTTAAACCCTGATCTCTCGGACAAACTGTACTCCAGTCTCATGACATTCCAGACTCTGCCTCCCCTTAACCTTAGGCTGTCATTAGTTTTGTTCTGCATCCAGATAAGGCTACTATCATATAACAATTCCATAATCTTCCTAACTGGTTACTGGGATTCCACATAGTTGTTTCTTTTGCTGCCGAATCCATTCATTGTCTCCATATGTTCTGGTCTGAGTTTCCACTGACTGTCAAAGGTATTTTAGTGTTTTATGTCTGCATGCTTATTTGCTACCACCTTTCTTACTCGGTAAGCTAATTTTCACTGCACTGCACTGTCATAACATACCTTTAGTCCTTTGTCTTGGTAAAATATCAGTAGATGTAAATTGATGGCATTTACAGCATTCTGGTCTACAAATGTTAAGTCTTGCAAAATAAGCAATAATCAGGCAGTCTGAAGTTAACTTTATGTAACATTCACAGGGTATAGCCACAGGACATATGTTTACAATGTGAGTAAAACTAAATGTGTCATGGGCAGTGAAAAAGAGGAAAGATCCTCCGTGATGTATGTGCAGATTGTGATTGCTTGTTATTACCAGTTTAAATGTTTTTTCCAGCTATATATTAGTTGTTCTGAGGGTTGCAGTGTAAGAAAGGTTTGTCATCAGTTTATTTTAGCTACATTTTAATGAAATTTATATGATGCTGTATTGTAAAACAAGAGTGCTGTTTATCGAATCTTAAAACACATTGGCCTTTTACATATTTATGTAGCAATCATTATCAAGGCACTTTGGCTGGTGCCCTTGACAACATTCCTATCATATCTAGGTTTGCTGCTGTAACGATAATTATTTTCTCGGCACATATTTCCACCTAATTTTGGCTTTAAACGAAAAGAAGTGTGGTAAAGAGTTCTAATGATTCAGGTAGTGTGTTTGTCAGCAGAGTTGTTTGTTTTTTCTTTAAAACCTTCATCTTGCAAAAGCAGCAAATTCTGATAACTCCTGACTCTTCAATATTGCATGTGCACGTACGCACGCATGCACACACACATGCACACACACATATGCACACATGCATGTATACATACAATTTACACCAAGGAAAGCTTGTTATCTAATATCACTTCTTGAGTTTCTTAACTGTCAGCTGCCAAGTAATGCATGATGTACTCTGATAAACAATATTGTTTTCTGTAATTTAGAAGCTATCAAGTGTGTATCTAACAGGAAATAATTTTCCCATCTTCCAGGTTATACTAAAACTATTGCTAGAAATCAAAGTGCATGGTACATTACGGACAGGAATTAAAAAAGTTGGTTTAGAAGCACTGTAGATGCTGTTAATTCTAATAATAGTGCTGGAATGGTTGCTTTTAAGGCTGCCCATTGTAATTCTGAGAACAATTGCAATCATAGAGCAAAAAAGTTGAATAGGAATATGTGTACATATATAAACATATATATATATTTATATATATATATATATATATATATATATATATGTATATATATATATATATATATATATATATATATATATGGGGAGTTGCTAATTCTTAGACTGAGGTACAGTATACCCCGTACTCTAAAGTACAGTCATATATGTAGATATGGGTGTTCTGGTTATGTGGGAGAACTTCCACAGCCAATGGCTTGTTGGTCTAGGGCTATAATTCTCACTTCAGGTGTGAGAGGTCCTGGGTTCAAATCCCAGACAATCCGTTGTTTGCAACAGCTGGAGAGACCACAGAGGTTCCTCACCAAGAGAATCTGGGCCTCAAGCATCTACCATACACAGATAGGCTAAAGGCCATATCCATCTACTCAGTTTCATACAGACTCCTCAGAGGAGATTTCTGTCTGGCATACATGGTGATCACAGACCCCTACCTTGATGGGACTGCTGCATATCGCACACGTGGCCTCAACCTGGTCTTTGACATCAACATGACTTGTTGGTGGGATAGATTTGTTTCCCAGAGACTCCCCCATCTATGGAAAAGACTCTTCCACCTCAAGCACCTATACTCCTTTTTAAGCACAACCTGGAAAACTGGATGGGAAACAGAAAATAAACCCCTGGGATTCCACCTATGTCCCTGCTGGACAGTGGCATAGGTTGATGACCTGTCTAAACATGGGCTAAACTCTTGGCTAGGCTTATAAGGGCCTCAGGTCCAATAGCCTAGTAACCTCCTATGATCCTATGATTTGGACATTCACAGATCACATTCTCTTACCAATTGATAAGGGCATGCTGCTATCTGTTTCCCTTTTCATAGATCTCACTCCTCACTCATTCTGCACCTGACTGCACTAGTTATCAGCCCTGATTCCATTCCCTTGTTCCACAGTAATCTTACAGACAGGCATTTCACAGTTAATGATGACTCCTGTAACACCTACACCATCTCTGTTCTCAAAGGAGTTCCTCAAGACTCTATTATTGTCTCTCTGCTAATTTCTTCCTCTGTATATGTATATACATTTTTTCCACAGTATATGTATATACATGTGTATGTATATGTAAATATATATATGGTTCTAGGACGTAACATCGACAAGGAAAAGACCGACACCGACTTCACTGACGCGAAAACACCGACACAGAGATAACCGACACTACAAACCACGGACATTTCACAGGTAAGGGGTTTAAAATTCGCTAATCAAGCCTACCATGTTCAGGTAAGGTGGCAGTGTTATGCATGTGTTAAATTTAACCCCCTTACCTGAACATGGTAGGCTTGATTAGCGAATTTTAAACCCCTTACCTGTGAAATGTCCGTGGTTTGTAGTGTCGGTTATCTCTGTGTCAGTGTTTTCGCATCGGTGAAGTCGGTGTCGGTCTTTTCCTTGTCGATGTTACGTCCTAGAACCATATATATATATAATGTGTGTGTGTACATGAACAAACTTCACTGGATCTTCCTCCCATTCCACTTATTTTGTATGCTGATGATGTGGTCCTGTTCAGCTCCAACGACTCATTAGCTAGGTAACAGAATGAACTGCAATTTGCTTTACTCTGTTTAAGTTAATAGATCAACAAGAAGAATCACTTTCTTAACACATCAAAAACAAAAACAATGTAATTTGGCACTCATCAGAAGCTCAGCAGATCCCCTAATCCCAGAACAATATATGATGACAATGAATCTCCCTAGAAGCAAGTGTCCACCTTCAAATACCTTGGCCATTGGTTAGACCTTTCACTCAATTTCATCATTCATTTAGAAAAAAAAAACATAAAAAAGAACACCCTTTTATTCTAGGCATAAAAAATATCCTGTTTTCTGACATACCCAGCCAGAGCTGCAATAAGGTAAGGAATTCTACTTTCTCAATTAAAATTCTGCTCCCTATTGTCTTAGCAGATTTGCCAAAAGTGCCACTACCATTCAAACACCAGAAAAAAAAGTGTAAATTTATCAGTTGTTTCCCAAGAAATCAACACCCCTGTATAAATCTAGAAAAAACAAATTAGCTCCTCATTAAGCAAGGAACAGACCTGCTACTTGCCTCACAGTTCTTCAAGCTCATACATTACCACACTCTCCCTTTAATCTCTAAACTAATTTCTTACCTTCTTTGACAGTCCTGCCTGACTGTTGCAGGCCTTCTGGCACAAAATCCATCCACCTCTTTGCTGGATGCCATCTTTTCCTATTACCTTCTTCCTGTCTGCCCCAAATCTTTTTCATTACATCAGATTCTGATTGTCTGCATATGTGCCTGTACCACAGAAATCTGTTCTGCTTGACCTTCTCTGCAATTGAAGGTACTTTAACTTCTGCTATGATTTCTTCAGTTCTTTGTCTATCCCACAGTGTGTATCCTACCTCCTGCCTCAGGTACTTCATCTTCATTTTCTGGTGTATCAGAGAATCTGGAAGAAGCAGACTATGTTAATTTTATGAAAGCAGAAATAAAGAACTGGACTGGTATTCCACAACAGGAGTTGTTAATTGAAATGGCACATCATGTGTATGCTCCAAAGCTGGCCAAGAGAAAGCAACCTAGACCTTTAATAGTAAAGATGCAGTGGCAGAAGGACAAAGTACTAAAAGTACGAGACAGTTGAGTGTTTTTGGAAAATGATTACTCACTGTACACCAGGCAAAAAAAGGAGTCAATTTATTCCACTAATCAGAGAATGCTGAGAAGCAGGAATCTGATTCATACTGCTGTATCTAGCTATCTTCATAATATCCTTTCTTGAAGGGACAAAATAATGTTTGATACAGAACATGCTAAAGAGGAAATGCAAAAGTTTGTCCAACAAAAAATGAGCTGTGAAACAGAAGGAGATTCTGCTTCTTGTTCTTCTGATAATAAAGACCCCAGAGAGACTGCACCAGTGATACGTTTTCCAATGTTTTAAAGGAAAGTGATTGAGAGACAGAAAAAAACACAAGAGTTGACTAGAAGAACTGAGTATGTTGGAAAGGAAGCAGAGATAATATTTGGGAGATGGAGATAAAGAGGAATAAAACCATCAGCTCAATAACTGACAAATAAATGTGGCATTAATTATATTTGTGAAACATGACAGAACAAGAAAACCTGGAAATATTGGACTTTTTTTTTACTTTATTAAACTTGTTGGGGACATTAAAGCATACGCCCTACTTCATGTCATTGTTTGGAGAAACACTTAGAAGAGGGGAAGAGGAAGGACAAAGTTAGCTGTAAGTAAAACAAACTTTTGTTGTTAAGAGTAATATTCGTATAGTGTGTGATGTCTATATGGTATAAAGCAAAGTTTTCTCAGGTATTTTCAAGTGTAATAGGGATACTAAAGTAAACAGTTGCCCTTGTTTTTTTTCCGAAGAAATGTAGACACTGCAATGTAGAAAAAATAGTACTGAACACTGCTCTGACTTCATCAGCAAATTCAGTAATGTGTGTGTGTGTGTGTGTGTGTGTGTGTGTGTGTGTGTGTGTGTGTGTGTGTGTGTGTGTACATATATATGTGAATTATTGAAATGATCACTTGTGTGTGTGTTAGGTTGACAGCTACTTTGACTGGATATGGCTGACTAAGGAATTGATTGAAATGTGCAAGATTGCATCATGCACAAGGTTGGGAAATTAGTCTCCTTACCATGTGTTTGTGTGATCTCCAAGTTAATATATAATATTAGCAAGGATTTAGAAAGGAGGGGGGCAATTTTTTTGTATTTCTAAAAAGTATAAGTTTGCATGAATAGAGGCTGCTTCTCGGTGCATGCATACACATCGGTTTGCCATCATTATCCCAGGTGTTTTTGTTCAAGTACACCTATTTATGTATTTATATATCTATATATATATATATATATATATATATATATATATATATATATATATATATATATATATACATACACACACACACACACACATATATATATATACATATATATATATATATATATATATATATATATATATATATATATATATATATATATATATATATATATATATATATATATATATATACATATATATATATATATATATATATATATATATATATATATATATATATATATATATATATATATATAGGTAGATAGTAGGAGTGTTGGTGCACACTAGGGGTGCAAGAGTGCTAAAAGTGTAACTCACTGTGTTACACAATTTGCTTCTTTTTTGTGATAAATGAACTTAAACGTAAAATTTCCAGGACTCACACTATCATCTTGCACTTCCAGTAAGAAACTATTAACTCTTGGAGCTTCTGCTCAACATTCAAAAGGAAGATACTGTATTCAATTATTTTTAAATAAGTTTGCTTGTTAAATAGTATTAATCAACCTGTAAGTGTACATCTTCAAACAACATTCTTAACAGTGCCTTAAATATTACATAGCAATTTCTTGTTCATTAAATTTTGCTGGTGACTATAATCCATGATTGAATGTTTATTTGACAGGCAGAAAACCTCCATTTTTCAAACCATTTTTTCAATAGCAAAGTTGTCTTTTATATAATGGAATATTTTAGCCTTACTGACCTTTTTAGACATCCTTATCCCTCAGAGAAAGGTTTCACAGTGTTACTACTATGCATAAACCATGGTCCTCTATGAGTTTCTTTTTTCATATTAGTGAGAGTTGCATATTTTTATTTCAATATATATATATATATACATATATATATAAAAACATTTTTATTGCCACAGTCAGCAAAGGTATATAGAATGAAATCTTTCCCTGTATAGGATGTTAAAAAACTATCTGACCAATAATTATATGACTGCATTTTAGATTCTAATTTAAACAGAATGATGACAGTACTCTCGGCACATTTGCAGGGTCAAACTCTCACTACTAAATTTCTGTAATACTTTAACATTCTGGTGCCTTACCAAATGTTGAAACAGGTTGAACATTTCATGTTATATTTCCAAATTGTCCACAATATAGATGACAGAGAAATGGAAAGGCAGGAAACCACAAAGTGTCTAATACACACTTTTTTGGAAAAGGTAAAAGGAGTTCCAGGGGACATTAAATTAATTTACGAAGAGACAACTGACACACTGGAACAGTGTTTTCACAAGTTAATGAAGGGAGGGGTAATGAGTGATGATGGAGACATTTTTAGATATAATATCTTCTCATTAGGGACAGACAAAGATGGATTTGAAGTTTATGGTGCAGTAGGGCGAGGACAAGGAAGAGAGAGATGGTAAGACAGGAGAGAAGGACCACATGCTGTTTCGGCACCTCCGGCTCCAGGAAACTCAGAGGAAAAGGTGACTTTTTATTCTGTAGAAAGATAGACCATGTCAAATAGCAATGTCCACATTATAAAAAGTGGAAGAATAAGCAAACTGAAAAGGGGATTTATGAACATTAACCAGAACAACAAGAAAATAAGAAAAATAATAACAATACAGGGCAGGAACAAAAAAAAGTGTAAACAAAATTCCTGGAAGACAGTGTAGAAAATCAAACATTTTTAACAAAGAAAGGGGAAATTATAAAAAAATAACAATATGACAATGAGGGAAATGTATATCCAGTGGAATATAGGGAAAATCTGCCCTATAATCCAGATCATGCAAAACAACAGGCTACTGCAGAAGAAATAAGACAGTATATGCAGCCGATGAGGACAATGATTCCTGTAATTAGGAACAAAAAGTTTGTGTCCTTAGGGAAGTCCCAAGGAAAATAGGGGATGAAGAGGATTAACAATAGGTGTGTGCCAATAGTTTACCTGATATGTTTTAAGCAGGGAAATGATGGTCACCCACTGACTGATGTTTGGGCGAAGGGGATGCTATGGAAAAATGTTTTGATAGGGCAGCTGCCTCTGTTACAAACAGATGGTTAAGAATAGACACAAAAAGAAAACCTTAATATCAGGGTTTAACGGCAGTGGATGCATTGCAGTAAGCAGTAATCCTGTGGAAATCAGGTTTAAACAAGATGGAGATCATGTCACATGAACATTCTTGATGCATCCTAGCTGTGGGACTACCATTATTGGAATGGGCATAATCAGTAAAATGGGGATATGAATAGCCTTCTCCAACTGTATTGTGTGGAGAATGTTGCAGCTGCAGCTCTCCCTATAAAATGCTGTCAGAATAAAAAGATGAAATTACTTTAAAATGGAGCTGATTAGAGGAAGTATTAAAGCTTTTGAATCACAAATTGGTGCAAGCAATGGAGCTAATAGCTCCTACTAATAAATTGCCATTTATTTTACAAGGGCAGTAGGAAAGGAAACACTGTCAGTCATTCTTTTACAATCTTGACCACATGGCATCTCTCCAGGAATGGAGCTAAAGTTACGACCCATTGTGTTTTGCAGCTGGAAAATAACTCTGGTAGAAAAAGGATATCATCCCTGCATTCATCAACTTTTGGCTATATACTGGGGAATCAAAAAATGAAGTATTTGACCATGTTCTCAGGGGTAATAGTACAGACCCCACATCAGACCATAAAAACACTGTTGGGTAGTAGTGAAATAAACAAAAATTATGGAAGTAGTTTGTCAGACCGTCTTTTCAAAATGGCTGGCTACATTCAGTACAAGAGAAGTACACATAGAAATGGGAGACAAGTATTTTCTATCCAATTTTATTGGCTATAAAGGAAAAGCCACGACTGCATGGCAAATCTGGAAAAAACAGATAAGTCACTGTTAAAAGCAGATCATGACCACCAGATTCTGACTGTGTATGTGGATGGTGCTCAGTTTTGGCAGGATGTAAAATACTGTACTGGATTTGCAGTATTTACAATGAAAAAGGGTGATAAGCCAATTCTGTGAAAATTACCAGGGTACATGTCAGCTCAGTGGGCAGAACTAGAATCTGTAAAATATGTTTTGCAGCGGTTTAACCCAGTAAACATTTACAGTGACAGTGCCTATGTAGTAAACTCACTGAGACTACATGTGGCAACATGGGCAATAAGAGGATTTGTTGATATTGCAGGAAAACCTTTTAAACAAGCTCCTGTTTTGCAGTACATATGGAAATTAATACAAAAGTATCAGCTCCAAAGACAGTTCAGTATTTAGTCTCTCGGCCTGGCTAAGACCACGTGGCAGCTGAAACTCCAATCAGGCCATTGGTTTCCCTAGTTACCCTGGCTACAGGACCGAGCTTTAATAAACCCTGTATTCTGGTGCCATTTTAAAATTGCTAGTGCTCGCGTAACCCAGCGGCAGTAAGACCACATTGTATTGCCTTCTAAAAACTGTCTATAGGGAATTCTCTGTAATTTAATTTAATTATTTTTTACTGACTGTATATAGAATACTCTACATTGCTACATAGTTATCTACGGAAGTAGGATGCCTGTTTATAGAGATACATGTAATGTAATGTGCTTATAGAGTGGTGCTACATGTCCAAACAGGATAGCAAGTGAATGTAAATTGTGAAGGATTATTAAGTACAGAGAATGGGCAGCAGAGATATGATATATTGTTTCTACCAGGGTCATTGCTAGAAGTAATGTGAATGCTCTGTTACCCACTTACTGTTTAACTAAGACATGCGCTAGTTATGCAACAGTATAGCTAGGAAAGGAATGAATGGCATACTCATTAATAGCTAAATGATGTCTTATGAATGTGTAGAGCATTGAACTTTTGTGTGTCTAAAGCTCCGATGCTATTTTCCTGATTGCTTACTGTACTCCTGGTCATTTAAGGACCTGTTTCCCTACTGTGTTTTGCTGCTGTTTAGAAGTGTTTGGTACTGTATTAACGGTCATTTTAAGGACCTGTTTCCCTACTGTGTTTTGCTGCTGTTTAGAAGTGTTTGGTACTGTATTAACGGTCATTTTAAGGACCTGTTTCCCTACTGTGTTTTGCTGCTGTTTAGAAGTGTTTGGTACTGTATTAACGGTCATTTTAAGGACCTGTTTCCCTACTGTGTTTTGCTGCTCTTTAGAAGTGTTTGGTACTGTATTAACGGTCATTTTAAGGACCTGTTTCCCTACTGTTTTGCTGCTCTTTAGAAGTGTTTGGTACTGTATTAACAGTCATTTTAAGGACCTGTTTCCCTACTGTGTTTTGCTGCTGTTTAGAAGTGTTTGGTACTGTATTAACGGTCATTTTAAGGACCTGTTTCCCTACTGTGTTTTGCTGCTGTTTAGAAGTGTTTGGTACTGTATTAACGGTCATTTTAAGGACCTGTTTCCCTACTGTGTTTTGCTGCTGTTTAGAAGTGTTTGGTACTGTATTAACAGTCATTTTAAGGACCTGTTTCCCTACTGTTTTGCTGCTGTTTAGAAGTGTTTGCTACTGTATTAACGGTCATTTTAAGGACCTGTTTCCCTACTGTGTTTTGCTGCTGTTTAGAAGTGTTTGGTACTGTATTAATGGTCATTTTAAGGACCTGTTTCCCTACTGTGTTTTGCTGCTGTTTAGAAGTGTTTGGTACTGTATTAACGGTCATTTTAAGGACCTGTTTCCCTACTGTGTTTTGCTGCTGTTTAGAAGTGTTTGGTACTGTATTAACGGTCATTTTAAGGACCTGTTTCCCTACTGTGTTTTGCTGCTGTTTAGAAGTGTTTGGTACTGTATTAACGGTCATTTTAAGGACCTGTTTCCTTACTGTGTTTTGCTGCTGTTTAGAAGTGTTTGGTACTGTATTAACGGTCATTTTAAGGACCTGTTTCCTTACTGTGTTTTGCTGCTGTTTAGAAGTGTTTGGTACTGTATTAACGGTCATTTTAAGGACCTGTTTCCTTACTGTGTTTTGCTGCTGTTTAGAAGTGTTTGGTACTGTATTAACGGTCATTTTAAGGACCTGTTTCCTTACTGTGTTTTGCTGCTGTTTAGAAGTGTTTGGTACTGTATTAACGGTCATTTTAAGGACCTGTTTCCCTACTGTGTTTTGCTGCTGTTTAGAAGTGTTTGGTACTGTATTAATGGTCATTTTAAGGACCTGTTTCCCTACTGTGTTTTGCTGCTGTTTAGAAGTTTTTGGTACTGTATTAACGGTCATTTTAAGGACCTGTTTCCCTACTGTGTTTTGCTGCTGTTTAGAAGTGTTTGGTACTGTATTAACGATCATTCAAAGACCTGTTTGCCTACTATGTCTGCTGCTGTTTAGAAGTGTAGGGACATTACACATTTGTTTAATAGAGGCTTCTTACACTGTCCTAATCTGCACCTATATTTCTTCCTTTTCCCTCCTAGGACACCTACTAAACTCCCTACCCAACTCAACCCACCCCCATTGAAAGGCTTGCAACGGAGAGGGACTGCTGTTAACTGTACTGAATCCACTTGTAGTCCAGATATTAGTTTAGTTTTACAAAACTCCTGAAACTAAGGGAACAAGGTTAATACTTTTGTACTTTAACCACAGAGTATTGTAGTGCACCATTCGGGAGCCCCATAGCACTGGTGAAATCATACTAGGCTTCCCATAATCCCTACTGTTGTAAAATTAAACTGTCTGTTAAATCTGAAAAGCTTTCTGTTAAGGTTTTAAACTTTTGAGTGGGAAAACACAGAAGCTGTCTGTTAAATCTTAAAAGCTTTCTGTTAAGAAATTAAACTTTTATGTGGAGAAACTCAGAAGCTGTCTGTTAAAACTCAAAAGCTTTCTGTTAACATTTAAGCTTTTTAGGTGGGAAAACTCAAAAGAACAGGGCATCTAATGCTTAACAGTAGAAAAGTGAAACAGCATTATTCAGAGAAAGAGTGATTACTTGTACCTTACCCACTTTCTCACATTGTTTCTGTAGTCTTGTGGCCTGGCTGAACCCACTCAGTTCGGCTACCCTACCCCCAATTCCCATCCACGCCCAGTGCAACTAGACTTATTCTATCCCCTGCTCACTTGACCAGTCTCTGCACCAATCAGCAGCCTTCAATAATTCCACCCACCACACCCAAACTAAACTCCCCACCCACTATCCAAACTAAGTACCTAGGATCCAACACCAACCACACCCAGCTTATTTCCTCAATCACAATACTTCTAAACACCAAAGCCCCACCTAGACAAATCATGCAAGGCACACTACCACTATTACTACTAACTTTCACTACTCTAGCCTACACCACATCCATACACACTAACATACCATTAAACAATACCTTCCACATAACACATACTTACACACACACACACACACACACACACACACACACACACACACACACACACACACACACACACACACACACACACACACACACACACACACACACACACACACACACAAATGTAATCTGCTCCACACTATTTAATGAGAGCTCATTATTTTATATATACAAAACACACACCACACTACCTCTCAGTAGACAAACAATATCAAATATAGACCTAACACATGCTATAAAACTCAAACTGTTTCTTAAGAAAATGGCTACTAATCTCAGAAGACATACACCCCAACCCAGGTCCATGGAATAACATTCTCTCAGACAAACATATATCAGACCTACTTATTATTAACCTAAACTCAAGAAGTATATCTAACAAACTACATGACTTACATGCATTCATAGTCTACTACTCCCCAGATATACTAACCATTACTGAGACCTGGCAAAAACCCACCACCCAAAATTAAGAAATTCTCTCCCCAGTTTATAACATCCTAAGACTAGACAGAGGTGCCAAAAATGGAGGCAAAGTTGCAATTCTATTTAAAAACACACTTAACCTTCAGCCTCTGCAAACCCCACTTCCCAGATTTCTGACTGCCGAAACATTAGGCTCCATTTTATCCCTAAAAAACAAAAAGAGAATCAACATCCTCTGTAGTTACATCCCTCCAGGAAACAACTCTCCTATAATACAGGAAATCTTACAATGGGCTACAGTCAAGCTGCCCCAAGAAACTATCCTGTTAGGCGACCTAAACCTAGACTGGCTAGTCTGCAACTCTAACAGTCCCTCAAACCATATTAACTTATTTGGATTCTCACAACTAATCCAAGAATCCACCAGAGTTGACAGAAAATCCCCAAAACAATCAATCCTCGATTGGACTTTAGTAAATTTCCCCAAGCAAAATTAATTACCATGTGGGCTGCCCACTTGATGACCTTAGTGATCACTTCCTCACATTCCTCCTTCAAAAACGTGTAAACATACCCAAACCCATACTGTATAAGCAAACTAGGGATGAACACAAGGTAAATCCACAAATTCTTAACAGTATGTTACAACAATGTAAATGGCACCCACTACAAACTCTAGCATTAGACCAGGCAGTTGAGTTTTTCAATATTACTTTTATGAATGTTCTTAATACAGTTGCTCCCATTAGAAAACTTAGAACTAAAATAAACTATGCCCCTTGGCTGAGTAGGACCACAAAAGCCTTACTAAAGTCCAAAAATAATGCCTGGAAGATCTGGAAAAAGAATAACACTAGCCTAGACAGACAAAACTATCAACAACTTCAGAATCAGGCCAAGAAACAAACAAAACTGGATAAACAGAACTACTTCCTAGGTATCCAAAACAAACATTCCAAAAACCCCCAAAAGTTCTGGCAAGCTATCAATTCCCTACTAAAACCCAGCAAAACTACCACCCCAGCTCCTAACACCAACACTAATAATGACAGCATATCTTCTCAATTTGACCATCACTTCACAGAATCTCTTCTGTCATTATCTACCCAACTATCCAAGAATAACTCTATATCCACTCCCACTACAGGTCCTAATAATATACCTTCCTTTACACTCTGACTCGTACCAACCTCCATAATTAAAAAACTACTCTCAAAACTGAAACCTACCACTCTCACAGCTGATGGATTACCTGCTAATTTCCTAAGATTAACAGCAGAGTCCCTAGCCTACCCTGTCCAATTCTTATCAACCGCTTCATACAGGAAGCTTACATCCCCCAACTATGGAAAGTGTCATATATTATCCCCTACACAAAGGCAGCAACTCCTATGAGCTATCAAACTACCGCCCCATTGCTATCCTATCCCCCCTGTCCAAGCTCTTTGAGAAATGTATTCACACTCAAGTGATGCACCTCTTAACCTCACATAATCTCCTCTCCTTCACATAGCATGGCTTCTGCCTAAACCATAGTACAATTACTGCTCTTTTCTCTTTTACTAATCAGGTTACCCAACTTAGAAACAACAACAATTTTGTATCAGCCATATTCTTAGATCTCTCTAAGGCATTTGACATGGTCTCACATAACCTACTTTTAGACACTCTATCCTCCATGTCCTTTGTTTCCTATCAGAGTGATAGTTTTTGAATCAAGCAGTAGTGGAGGGGGCAATCAGTCAAATGGCAAGGTGTACTATCACCTCTACTACCAACTACCATAGGTGTTCCACAAGGCTCAATATTGGGGCCTCTGCTGTTCACCATTTTCACCAACAAACTACACAACTTCAACCAGCATGCATCGCTTATACAATATGCAGATGATTCCACCCTAATCTGCTCAGCCCCATCCCTAACCACTCTACAAAAACTTACCCAGGAATCCTTCAGCTCCATTGAAAAATTTATTACTGATATCCAGATTATTTTAAACACCAACAAGACCAAATTACTCCTATTTACCCCCAACAAATCCAGAACCACTCCTCTTTCCTTCACTATCACCTCCAAAAATGGCACCACAATTTCTCCCTCTCCCCATTCTAAGCTCCTTGGTGTTGAAATAGATAAAAATCTTCACTTTGATGTCCATATTTCTCAAACTATCAAAAAAGTACACAAAAAATTAGGAACTTTATACAAAGACAAAAACTTCCTATCAGACCAAGCACTGGTCACCCTAACCCAAACCCACCTTTTGACTACTCTGATGTATGCATCACCAATCCTAACCCACATCAGGAAAACAGACCTAGACAAACTTGAGTCATGTTACAATATGATTGCAAAATTTGCCAGTAACTCTACTTTTAGAAGCCATTACTGCCTTGCTGTAAATGAACTACAGTGGTTAGAACTTCCTCATTTAATTAGTTACCATCACCTAGTTCTCACCTTCAACATCCTAAAGAATCCACACAAGACTCCAGCCCTAAACCAACTACTAAACCAATATTCAGCAAATCATCCTGTCCGCACATTCAATAAAAACATTCTCTGTATATCCAATGCCAACAATACTGCAGGGAAAGCTCTTTTCCCTCATACTGTAGCTAGAAAGTGGAATAAACTCCCCCAGAATATGTCTTCAGCGCCATGTATTTCACAGTTCAAAAAGTCACTTAAGTCCCACCTCTTGCATTCCTGGCTCTGTCCTTGCATCACATAAACACTTTCCTGCTCTCTTCCAAACCTTCCTTCCTTCCTCTCTTCTCTGCTTACTGCCTTTGTACTACAGTACTAAACTCCTCAAGTACTGCCATCCAGGTCCTACTATGTGTAAATTAAGCTTGCTTGGAACAAACCATTGGTAAATATATATTATTTCTTGTATTATGTATCTTTTGCTTGTATAATTACCACTGCACATATTGTTTAATGTGGAGCTTTTCTCCCCGGGCCTCCGTTGTAAATGGACCTCATTCAAGCCAGACTTTCCTGGTCAACAAATGTAAAATAAAATAAATAAATACAATTTTAAAACTGAGAGCCCATTAAATGACAGATAAGACATGAGAGAAAATGCTTTGACTGATGCCAAAGCAAAAGAAACAACAGAAAAGGGAGAGCCTTTATACCCTGAAGAAACTGAAGGGGAACTCCAGTTCTCCGAAGTATGGTCCCTGGGGGAGGGGGAACAGATAGACATGGATCTGGAAAAACTCCAACAAGAAAAGGGGATACCAAAAGAGTTAGAACAATGTGAATTAGAAAGTAATGGGTTAGACAGGCATTTCTATATTTTCTGTACACAAAAGGGACTACAACTACCATACATTCTGTATCAACTAGCAAAACAATTAGTAAAGTTTAATCACCAAACACCGGGACATATAGGAATGGACAAATTATGGCTGGTAGTAAAAGAAAAGAATAGGAATCCAAATCTGAAAAAATGTGTAAAGTACTGCAGGATGGATGTCTGATATGTCTTCAGACAAATGCAATCTGTAAAAAGCCACATTTGCACATGGTTCCCATGGCAGATGGACCATGGTATGCAGTACAAATTGACTATGCAGGGCCTCTGCCTCCAGCAAACAGCAGGTACCTCTATTTGCTGGTGATGGTAGATGTTTTTTTTTTCAAAATGGCTGGAGGCAAATCTAACCAAAGGAATGATAGCCAAAGTGACAGCAGAAGCACTGTGGAAAACCATATTTTGTTACTGGGGGGTGGCCTAGGGTAAAAGGATCAAATATGTCAGTAAAATGATGAAAGAATTATGTGACGTTGGGAATTCAACAAAGATTCCATGCACCATACCATACACAATCAAATGAGATAGTGGAAAGAATGAACTGAACTTTAAATAAGTTAAAAAAAGATGGGCATTGAAAAAAGAAATTATTGGATAAAACATTTACATAATATTCTGATGGGAATCAGATCAACACCCAATCGCAAAAACGGGTATATCAGATTAACACCCAATAGCAAAATGGGTATATCCCATTCCAGGTGATGACAGGCAGAAAGGTGTCCATACAGTTCCCTTTCAATCCGGAGATGAGGTCCAGAGCAAGAGACCATTGTTGGAGGCAGTGAAGCATTAGTAAAAGCTGAAAGGCCTGCAAGAAATATGCCAAGGCATGGCCAGAGAACAAGCTTTCCATTTATGGAAAAAAGTTCCAATACTGCTAGAGGATGAAAACATTCAAATTGGAAGTAAAGTCATGGTAAAAAAATTCAGTAAAACTGGGCCATGGGACAGTAACTGGCAAGGATCTTTTGAAGTAAAAAAAATAGGACCTTTAGTCCTAAAAGTGAGCAATGCAAAAAAAAGCCTAAAAAACTTTCTTATACATAGGGATCAGTGTAAAGTAATAAAAAGTCAGAAAGCAAAGGTTAAATGAAGTATTATCTGTTTTACAGATAACTTTTTGGAAAGTCACAAGTATCAGACATGGATCCAGAACAAGGCAGAAGAAGGGAGAATAAGTCAAAGGCACACTTTATTTTAATTGCATTTCCAATGTTGTTAATCCTGTATATATTTTATATATTGGTTTTAGTACTAATGACAACAGAAGGCAATGAAATTAAAATGCAAAGAACAAACTTACAGAAAGAGAGGGAATGGACAGCTTATTTTAATATATTTATTACAATGCAAAACATGTATGCAGTATCATTCAATAAAACAAATTGTTGCATGTGTGCCAAGATTCTGACAGCAGGAAATAAGACAGGATTTAGTGTAGCACCCCTACCAACAAAAGAAACAGTGGATGTCTTACATAGAACAGAACCATATAAATCAGTACATGCTCAAATAGTGCCCACTATTCAGATGGGAAAAAGGAAAAATGGAAGTATATGTATCAGTCAGGCAAGATAAGTAGCTGTGGGAGACAGTTGCTATAATATTACATCTGAAGTAGGCAGACTTCATTCGTCTGCAACCTGTGGGTATCGGATCCGATCTCGGATCGATCCGAGCCAATTCAAAAAGCTTAGGCTCAGCTCTCCTCCTCCTCCTCCTCCATAACCCCTGCCAGCCCAGTTGTGTGTGTGGTTAAGGCTTCCCTCCCTCTTTAGTTAATTTTCTCGGTTTTTGTTAGTTTGTTTGTGTGTGTGTGTGTAGGGTGTGGGTGTAATGTCCCAAAATCTAAAGCTGTTTTTTATGTGCTGTGTGTGGCAGCTGCTGTCCCCAGCGGTGTTAGCAATTTGGCAGTTGGGTCTTGAGGGTTGAACACCTGTTGAAGTGGATTTGGGTTAAGTTGGTGCTGGCGGGTCTTTTACCCCCAGATACTGCTTTTCCCCTCTGCTCCCCAGTCACAGACTTGTGTTGCTGTGAGTTCTCCTGGACTCAACCTCCCTCCTTAAAGCTGGAGGAAGGGAAGATCTCTTCTAGGGAGAGAGAAGGGAAGGAGAGAAGGCAAGGCCTCCTCTAGTCGACCTTTTTTATATGCGCGGAGCTGATGGATGATGATGAGGAAAAGGCCCAGCTCCAATGCAAAATGCAAATGCCCTAGCCCCCCCCCCAACCGGAGGGGCCCTTACCCCCCTCTTCCCTTAGCTACCACGTCCCCCCCCCCGGCAGTTCGGCTTTTCCCGCCGTGATCGGGGTACTCCATTGCAGCTGGGCCAGGCCCCCACCAGCGGTCCCGGGACAGGACAGATGTCCCAAGTGGGTTCCTTTGAACCCCTGGTGATCTTTATATCTATCAGGGGCGTGGAAGGATCCAGGACACCACAGAATATATACTGGCGGACGCATTCTTTCTCCTCCATCAGATCAGACCCACACTGGAGTAAGGGTCCCCCAGTGATGCCAGCCCAGGAGAGTCCCTCTGTCCATCCTCCGAGAGGCAGAGTCGATGGATCGGATGGATCGCATTAGAGTGTTTAGTTTTAGTTCCTTCTCCTTCTCTTTGAACTACATGTTAGTAGGATGCAGGGGGTCGTCAGTGCGAGGCAGGGGGCTCTGGGCAATTTGGGTCCCACAGAACCTTCTCTGAGACCCGCCACGCAGCCCTCTGAAGGGGGTTGCCCGTCCGTCTCCCCAGATCAAGCCGGATTAGGTTTTTTACAGGTTCTTTTTTTTGGTGCCAAAGAAGACGGGGACTTAAGAATTTTTTCCCTTTCTTTCCCTGTTGAACCTGTCAGTAAAAAAGCAAAAGTTCGGGATGCAATCCTCAAGGATGCTGCTACACCACATTATGATGACGACATCCAGGTGTTTACCAAGTGTTTACGGGTGGTAGCGCCCCACCTGTCAGGGGGATTACAGGTCTTTCATCCGTACCTGACCGCCTGGCTGGCAGCCAGGGATTACTTCCTTCAACTAGCACCAAGGCTGGGCATCACGATCAACTGGGAGAATTTCTTTCTGAATCAAAAGGTATTATAGATTTCAGGAAGAGAGCCACAGTGACCACGACCGCTTCTCTTGCCTCGGGTGGGGGGAGCATTCTGGAAAGATTGTCAAAGGCACACGGGAATCCCCAGTAGAGTTCAGTTCCCAATCTGCGAACCCTGAAGTTGACAGCTTGGCTGCTCAATCTAACCTTAATTAGAGACTCCCGGTATCTCTTCCGTCGACACAGCTCCCTATGACAGCAAAAAAATTATGCAAACCTTTCAAAGGAGTTTTTTTTTTAAGGCCTCCAGTCAAGGGGGTTGTAAATGCCTTGGGACTTGGTCTTCTTCCCAGGCCCTTCCCCTGCTCCTCTCTTTCTGGTAGCTATCACTTCCAGCCAAAGGGTGTCTGAGCTCAGGGCTCTGTTGTCAACCGCCTTTTTTCTTTCTTTCTTTCTGATATAGGGTGCCTCCAGGACCAATGTATTCAAACAAAGGGGAATACAATTGCATCATTGGATGTTTCATGAACAATTACTTTTCTAAATTTGCTCTGGGTAAAGCAGTGTCTAAGTCACTCTATCTAAATGGATTGCTAATTGCATTTTGCAGGCATATGACACCCTTTGGCTCAGCGGTGCTCGAACAACATCCCATCCATGGCCCCAGATTCAGGAGGTAGGTAGGGACTGTACTCACCATAACGTTCCATCTGAGTAGGTTAAGAGGGAGAGCTAGGGGCGGAGCCCCCTTTTTTTTTGAGCCGGCTTCGGATCCGAGATCCGGATCCACAGTTGCATGCATCGAAATGAGTCACCACCTCATGGAACGGTGGGTGAGTACATAACTTCTAAATTAACAAAAATATATCGGACGTGGAATAGGATAGCATGGGGAGTATTTTGCATATTTATTTATTTGACATTTGTTGACAGGAAAGTCTGGGCTAGTGCCATTTTTCACTGGAGGCCTGGGGAGAAAAGCTACACATGAGAACTAAATTGCATAGTTACAATTCATAAGCTCCAAAAAGAAACAAAAATACATAATTACAATTCATATAGTTCTTAGAAAAAATATATATACAAAGTGTATCAGGATAAGTATATAATACAACTGAGCTTTAAGAAAAGGGAAATTATACCAGCCTTTATTTTGAAACAGGACATTCTTTAGCAATTATTCCTATTCTAACTGCATTTTAAATCAGCTATCTCAGGACATCCCTTGGTATAAATGTAGTGATTCATATGAACACAAGTTGGAACAAAGATACCTTAGGTATAGGATCAAAGGGGATACATGGAACATCAGTGGCACATGAGAATTTGCAAGTAATATAGGAAATAGGCCAGAAGAGGTACCTATTGACGTATTACATGAGGAAGAGTATTATGTATGTGGTAAAAATGCCTATAAATGGTTAAACAGAAATTGGATGGGAACATGTCATGTGGGATATGTCATCCCTCAGATGAGAATAACACATGAAAATCTACAGGGAGTAGTAAGAAATTGTCGGGGAAAAAAGAGGTTTTTGAGGATTATTTTGAAGAATTAAATTTTAAACGTATGGCTCTAGGTGATAGGATAATATCAGGGGCAGGTATTTTGCCCTGGTTTGGAGCACCCAAAGCAATGTGGAGGTTAAGAAAAGTATAAAAACTAAAGCAACATATGGGGCTATTTCTGATATTACAGAACAAATGACAGCAATGGGATCAGTCGTATTGCAGGACAGAATGGCATTTTTATTTTCGTGCTTGCATCACAGGGAGGGGTTTGCACCCTCATGGGAGTTGAATGCTGTACATATATTCCAGATAAGTTAGAGTCTATTAAGAGACATTTAAACAGAATAGTGGAGGTATATGAAAAATCAAGGAAAACCTGGAGCAGTTATTGGAGTAAATGAATAAGTGGATTGTTTTTGGGATGGTGGGTACCATCATCACTGCCATTATAGCTATCATTGTAATAATATTCCTGATGATGATTATGTGCATGTGCATAAAAGTGTGCGTTAATCAAGTTTCAATCATAAATGTGACTGGTAATGCAAATTATATTAACAATTAAGAAATGCTTTTGTTGTAAACATTTTTGTTTTTTTTTAAATAAAATGGGGAATTGATAGACATTATTTAAAATACATATTTTCCCCAGGTTTCAATGTATAAAACATTGCATGAAAAATTAAAGGCTAAAAGTGCTATGTGCAGAAGCTAAGGTACTAGGCAGTTAGAGGACAAACATGTCCAGCTCACCAATATAATCATGCTCAAAATATGCATTAAACAAAGCAGAAATATTTGCTTTGCTAGCAACATGTGGTTATGGGCTTAAAAGGTGAGTAAAGGATGGCATCTTGTGAGAAATGATAAAGAATCATAATAAGTACATGGAGTTACTGAGTAATGACTAACATGCATTTATAAGGAAATTGACAAAAATGAGGATGTGGTGGTCTGTGAGAAAGCTAACAGAAGAGACTTCACAAGAAACAAGTCTAATGTTCTACAAGAAAGTAGAAACTGGTGGGGTAAAAATGTCAGCCACAGACACACTAGGTGTCAAGATAAAGACTATATAAACTAAGAACTGTTTGCATTCCCTTTAGTGCAGAGACATTAAAAGGAAGAGCAAGAATTGACATCATCCATGTTATGCTGAATTGATATAATCTTGAAAGCAGTATTTGATCGGCAATAATAGATGCAGTTTAGTATGAATACAGTTGTACACTGTCTGTCTGTTTGCTATTTAACAAAATTTACATCAAATACACCTATAATGGGGCCAGGTGCCCTTTCCTCTAACAAATGTTGAACAGATTTATTACTGCGGAGAAAGAAGAAGAAGATAATTCCACTAATTAGTAGGAGGTGACACAGGTTCCAAGTGAGATGACTTTATTTTGTGCTGACCATTTAAACGGGATAGAAACAAGGTTCTTTGTTTCTCATACAAATAGTCCAATCTTCCTTCTCATCTGAAAAGAATAATGAAAACTAGTAAACCCTTAAACTTTATATCTAATATAATGAATAGTAGTAAGCCATTAGGATCAACTTTCCAGCTTTTAAGAAAGAAGTATTTACCATCTAAGATATCCATTTGTTTCCAAAGCCTTTTATATAAATGTATAATGACAGTAATATGATTAAAGATGTTAAAATAGATAACATTTAGTTAACATTATTATAAAACTAGTATACTCCCTGACAATATCAGCGACCACCTTCTCACCTATATCACTAAACAAAGAAATAACAATCTCAATCAGGCCAGCTATCGTACTATACGTAACAAAAAAACTTTAACCTTCCTATTTTCCTCAATGAACTCAAACATTGTAACTGGTCAGCTCTAAAACACCTTCCACTGGAGGAAGCAGTGGCCCATTTCAACAACACATTCCTCCAAATTCTTGAGCATCACGCCCCCTCACACTTAATTAGAACAGGATCCAAAGCTGCCCCTTGGCTTTCTAAAGAAACCAAGCAAGCAATGCTATTAAGGAATAAACTATGGACAAAATGAAGAACTACTAAAAACCCAACTGGCCATCAAAACATCAAACACCTTAGAAATACCACAAAAAAACTTACCCATCTTGATAAAAAGAATTATTACCTTCAATATCAAGAAAATCAAAATCATAACCCCAAACAATTCTGGTCAGGAATCAATAAACTGCTCCATCCAGAAAATACCAAAACATCTACTCCAGCTAACTTAGCACAGACCCCACCCAACTTAATAGCCAATACATTCAACAACTTCTTCACTGAAACAGTCACCTCTCTTGCAAAGAACATGACTCCCCACACATCCCTTAAAAACACCTCCCCTCAAAATAACACCCCCACTCTAACATTCAGTACAGTCTCCACAACCTATTTACAAAAGTTACTCTCAAAACTTAAACCATGCACTCCTTCAGCTGACCAACTACCAGCTGAATATCTGCAGCTAGCATCAGCAGAACTAGCATACCCAGTCTCCATTTTAATTAACAGAACAATAACAAAATCTACTATCCCCTCCCTCTGGAAAGTCTCCCATATCATTCCTCTGCATAAAGGAGGAAACTCTAATGAACTTTCTAATTTCCGTCCTATAGCCTTATTATCACCACTATCTAAAATCATGGAGCGTTGTATACACCAACGACTTTTACATCATCATTTACATAATAGCCTACTTTCAGACTCCCAACATGGCTTTAGACCTTTTCATAGCACTTCCACTGCTCTTCTCTCCTCCACAGACACTGTCAACAAAAATCGCAATAACAACCTATACGCTTCTGCTTTGTTTCTTGACCTCTCTAAAGCCTTTGATATGGTCAACCATCAACTTTTGCTAGACACTTTGAAATCTCTCTCACTTGAACCTTCGACACTGCACTGGTTTGACTCTTATCTGAAAGATAGACAACAAGCAGTCCTTTGGGACAGCCATCTCTCCTCTCAGCTCCCAATCACTATTGGTGTCCCACAAGGATCCATCTTAGGACCCCTTCTCTTCTCCATATTTATAAACAACCTGTCTATTTTACTCCCAACACCCTCATGTATTCAATATGCAGACAATTCAACTCTCATCTGTTCTGCTATATCTCCAGCTGAACTTCATTCTTCCACCCAGAAAGTCTTTACAGCAGCAGAAAAATGGTTCCAAGATATCTGTCTCCTCCTTAATCCCCAAAAAACTAAATTATTACTTTTCTCACAACCCTTAAATCTGCCCCTCTTTCCTTTTCTATTGTGTCTGACAATGGCACTATCATTACACCTGATAGTTCCACTAAACTACTAGGTGTTACAATAGATAATCAACTAAACTTTGATTATCACATTGACCTGACTATCAAAACTGTTAATAAAAAGATAGGTGCCCTCTATAGACTTAAGCCCTTTCTAACAGCAACCACCAGGGTGTCTTTAACCCAAACTCATCTTATATCTACATTATTATATGCCTCCCCATCTTTTATAAACCTTTCAAAATCTAACCTTCAGAAACTTGCCACAGCCTACCACAGCATTGCCAGGTTTGCCACAGGTTCCCCATTTCTCACACATCATTGTGTTAATCTCAGAAAGCTTGACTGGCTTGAACTTCAAAATCTCATTCTCCTACATCAATTAGTTATTACCTATAAAATTCTCCATTACCCTTCTAATACACCCATACTAAATAACCTTGTTGTCCCTTACAGGAATCTTACTTCCCTTCACTCAGCTAACAAATTACTAGTGGCCACCCTCAAAACACACAATAAAGCTGGGGTCTCCTTGTTTACAAATACCATTAGCTCATACTGGAATAAACGTCCCATAGAACTGACCACTCTAGGCTCATCACAACTTTTCAAAAAACAACTAAGAAACTATTTTAAAACTCACTGGCTATGCCCTTGCTCAAATCCTGACTGACCTCAGCTTCCACCTCTCTTTTCTGCTCTTTCCACTACTCTTCCTCATGTCCCTATCACTACCTTTACCCCTCCTCTGTAGTTCACCTACCATCCACTTGGATATTACTTTTCCCATAAATTTACTTCTCTTTATATTACTGCAACCTATCATCTCACCTTGTATCTAAATCACCCAGCTGATGAAATCTGTTTCTTAAAACTAGTGCCCTGACACAAAATGTTTATCAAAATTGTTAATACTGTAAATAGTTGAATAGAGTCTTGTGTGAGTTACTGCTTTATTTCTTCTTTAATTACTCTTGCAAAGATTTTGAAATAGAAATCCTCACTCTATGTTTAGTTTTGATATATTACTTTTGCACTGTTACTATGCTACTTGGGAATAGCTCTTTACATGCTTATAATTTCTATCTTATTGTGCTATTTTTGTTTATTTTTATCATTATTATTTACTAGTATACAGTGGAGCTTTTCTCCTCGGACCTCTGCTGAAAATGGACATGTATCCAGCCAGACTAGCCCGGTCAACAAATGTAAAATAAAAATAAATAAAATAAACATTAATTGACTGTCAGTTTGTATACATTAATAGTGGAATTGTCCCTAAAAGATAGGTTAAGATGAAATCATTGATGCAATTGGGTTACAGGGTCAGCTGTAAAAATAAATTTGTTAGGTTTCATGAGGAACATTTGTGTCACTCATCCATGGATGTACAATTGCGTTAACAAGATTTCACATGAATTCTAGAAACATGCAGAGTTATAGAACAGTTGCAGTGATGAATCTGATATCAACAAATTTGAAATGTCCTCTAGTACAAAAGGTGTAATATTCACTGTCTAATGTTTTGTTTTTCAGTCTGGGGTCCTATATGTATGACAACATTAGAGCTATACTCTTTCATCAGAATATATAATCTTATCGTAAAGTGCAAATACGCTTTTTACTTTTACTTTAGCTGTAGATGTTTATAAGTTGTTTGACATAGTTTCCTCTTTAAAAGCATAAAACATTTATTAATCTTTCTACCTAATGTAATTAAACCCTTTAAAAAGCACATATATCTTAAGCTTTTAGATCTGTTTGCCTACTGTCTTATTTCTGAAGCCAGCAGACTTTCAGAATTTCATATTATTCCTCTGAAGACTTTGAGCCTCTACATGAGTAAAAATATGTTAAAAATTTTAAGAGAAAATAATATAAACCATACTGTTTTTTCCTTTTCTTAATATTAACATTCATTGCCAACATTCTTTGCTTAAAGTGCTAAAAAATCTACAAAGCCCAGGTATTGCGTGAAAAAGGTTCTCAGACTAGTACTCTTACCTGGTTCTCAAATGTATATAATAAATAATACTATTGATAAATTGTGCTAATTGAAACTTAAAAGGTAATGAAGTGCTGTTGAAAACTAAACAGCTTACTCCAGTAACTTAAATATGCAGAGGATTGTGAACACACAAAACTGTCTGCAGCTGAAATCATCTGTTTCAGATGGAGGAAGATGAAGCCATGTCATCAAAATTATTTAGTTAATATTATGAATACTGTGCCTAACTAAAATATAATTTCCAACCAACATGTTGATAATGACATATACTGATAGAATAGGAAGTAGTAGAATAAATATATTGTGTCTGTGCCACTACTAAATTAGCCATTTGAATGCTATTGTTTGATGATAAGGAACTGAAAGAGTCACTAGATTCTAAGAGCATATTCATGCTTATTAAGAAACCATATGTCTGTAATCATAAAACAAAGGAAAAGAAGAAAGGTGGTAAGAATGTGTACATGGAAACAGGAAAAAGTTTCTTATAAAATATAGAAATGTCGACATGGTTGGGTGTATCCTGTAACTTCAGTACCCAATTTAACATATTAAGACATAACTGGGCAGTATTTTTTCTCAGTTCAGAACAGTATGGATACTATGGAGTAGGGGGGAGCATAGTGTGATACTCTTTGGCCTGAATATACCTCTATTAAAATAAGGCAGCAGCAATAGCCTGACACTGTTAAGAAGACACAGTCCTAAATATACTGCTAATCAAAGTGGTGGTGGTGGTGATGGGGGCAGCATCATCCTGATGCACTATTAAAGATAGGCAATGCCAAACATAGGCTTATAGGTTCATAGGTGTTTACTAGGCTAATAACCACAAGGGCCTTCTTAAGTATAGCCATGCATTCCAAATCTCTGACAAGTTCTGATACCCTTAATATGTGTAAGCATGGGCCGGGGAGATGAACCATTTACAGGTTATCTGTTTGCATTAGAGACATAGGTGCCAAACCAGGGATGAATTTCCGGTTTCCCATCCAGTTGTTCAAGTTGCACTTGAATTGGGTTAGGGAAGAACTCTGCTTCACATGGATGGGGAGCCTGTTCCATAGATGGGGTAGTCTCTGGGATGCATACCTATCTCTCTATCAGGTCCTATTTATATCACAGGCAAGGTTTAAGTCTTTACAATTGGTAATTCTGGTACTGTTTGTTTTGTGGATATGCAAGAGGTCCATCAGAGTGAGGTCTTACATTCCTCTGTATGCCAGGCATAGATCTCCCTTCAAAAGCCTGTAGGAGATGAAACACAGGGATAGGGCCCTGAGGCGGTCTGCATAGGACATATTACTTATGCCCTGTATTCTTTAAGTGAGGAACATCTGTGGACATTATAGTTGTTGGATACGCCCGGTTAGGTACATACCAAAGGGTGCATTGTACTAAATGATAGGTCTGATGAATGCCAAATACAGTGAAACAATGTTCCTTGGACTTAGATGCCATACCTTTGTTTATAAGTTGAGCAACATAGAATGCTTTCCTCACCACTGTAGACATGTGACGATTAAAGGCTAGATTACTATCTATATGTGTCCCTAAGTCCCTGACTACTGGGTCAGCTGTAGGGGATGTGTTGTCAATATGATAGTTCCCAGGGATGGATGACTTCCCAAAGGATACTATTATGCATTTCTTGGCATTTACTTGTAGTCCATAGCTCTGACACCACTTATTCGTCTGTGTCAGCCCCTCCTGCAGAACATTTGTGTCAGTGTGAGATTCAATGATGGCTCCTAATTTGCAATCATCTGCAGATTTAGTCAGCCTTGACTTCTGAGAAGTAATTGCCAAAAAGGAGCGGTCCAAGGACTGATCCCTCAGGGACTGCACTTGTGACTGGCCTCTTTGTAGAGGTGGACTCCGCAGTTCTAACTTCCTGTCTGTGAGTGAGTTGGCTATCCACCGGGTAACATACGGGTTTGTACCTAACCTCTTGAGTTTGTCAACAATGCCCAAGTGGGGACCTGCAATAAAAATAAGAGGAGGCAGTAGCAGCTTTACACAATGTTGAAATATGCAATCGTGCCTAAGTAAAACTGGTAGTTGTTGAAACTTCAAAAACAACTAAAATATGGTTGTGTCTGTAAGGGGTATAAGAACATGTGAAAAATCAGTGTAACAAACGAAAGGGAAAAACCCACAGTGCATGATAAGGAACCTTGTTAGAAGATTCCATTCAGTAAAATAACAGATGATGTCTGAGCACTGATGGTCAGAGTGAGAGAGAGAGAGAAATAGTGATAAACTCTCTAAGAGAAGAAAGACAGCCTGAACAGAATCCTGGTTTTCCATATGTAATGTCAAAACAGAGGGCACTCAGAAACAGGGCTCTCAGTAGCAGTAGATATTTGCAGCCGAAGCTACTGATGGAAAAATGACAGGACTTATCAAAAGCCAATAAAGGAAGAAAGGAAAATACTAATATGCTTGTGCTGCTTTGTGCAGAAGAAGAGTCAGAGAAGAAGCAATTGTTCCTATATTGATATGTGGACAAGCTATACCTTCCACTTCATCTCAGTGTAACACTCTAAATTGTTCCTGAGCAGATAAGCAATGCAAAGTTTATGAAAGTATGGTGAGAGGATGGATGAAACATTAAGCAGGGCCAGAGAAAATATAGCTGGAACAGGAGGAGAAATGGATGAACAGATGGGTCCATCCCATGCTCATTTTTGAGTCAAAGAATGACTTACTGTACAGGGTAAATAAAGACAATGAAGTAGTGCTGCACTAACCAGTAGTTCCATTATGTTTAGCCAGTATGCAACTATGCTGTGATATTTACCCTAACCCAGGTCCAACCACAACAGCCTCTCCTATAATGTTCCAGACAACCACTAATAATGTAACACCTTACTGCTACAACTCTAGTAAAACAAGTCTAAAATGTATAAACATTAAATGTAGAAGCCTCTGTAACAAAGTAACTGAACTGCATGCTTTCTTATCTCATTACAACCCTGACATCCTTGATATCACAGAAACTTGTCTAAAACCTGATAAAAAATGTGAAATACTCACTTCAGGATATAATACCCTTCAAGCAGACCATATATTAAAAAAAAAAAACAGGTGAGATAGCTATTTTATACCCAAAACACCTGAGCATATCCCTTTATCAGAAAAGTCATTCCTCAGTCAAAAATACAAAGATTCTTATTGCTTTACTCAATCTAAACTCTTATAAGATTATACATATCATAGCCTTATATACTACCTTGACAATAATATTAGCACAGCAAAGGACATAGTGTCTTGGGCATCTATCAATATACCCAAAGAAACCATCATCCTTTGGGACCTTAACATAGACCAGTCCCAAATTGTATCTGATGCCCCCACTACCACTATTAACCTGTATGGTTTCTCTCAGCCTCATCAGTAGACCAACAAGATATAGCAAGCCCTCCTCTAAGGCCTTTACTCTAAACTGGTTTCTCTCAACTAACCCAAGAATATCTATAACTATGGCACACTGTCTGATAACCTAAGCGATTACCTGCCCAGTTTTCTGAACAGGCTTGTATGTAATCCAGTAAAACATCATGCATACAAGAACGTACTTAACCTGTCCAATTTTTATGTAGACAGTTTCATCTCCACTCTCAATCAATAGGTTAAAAAGTCATCCTTTAGATGAAGCCACCCTTGAATTTAACAAAACCTTTATCAATATTCTGAATGAGCATGGTTGTTTCAGGAGAAAAAGAGTTAAACTTAATCCAGCAAAAAACAACAGTAGCAACTAATGTGCTTAGAGACAAGACCCAGAAAGCATGACACACCAACAAATCCTAGGAAAAAAAATTCTGCAGTACAGACAGATAAAAAATAAAACTAAACACAGTGTAAGGCTTGCCAGAAAATTACATTACTTTAACTTACTGCAGGCACACCAAAATAATCCTAAAAGAGTCTGGTCATTGGTCCAAAATCTAGTAAATCCAGGACAAAGTCCAAAACCCACTCCCTTCATGGAAGACACTTTATCAGCCGTCACTAATAACTTTAACAAACACTTTCTTCAAGCTGTATCCTCGCTTATTAAAGACAACCCCATCATCAAATCAACTCCTCACCAGCAAAGCCTCATGGAAGCTGACTTCACACTCTAACCTGTCCCTATTTCCACCATAAGAAAATATCTTCTAAAACTCAAAACTACAAGCTCTGCTTCAGACAGCCTTCCTAATGAGTTCCTAAAGATTGCAGTTGAGGCTCTGCCATATCCAGTACCAATACCAAAAAAAAAAACAGATCCTTTGCAGAATCTCATGTCTCAGCCATTTGGAAAAAGGCATATATACTTCCTCGTCATAAAGGAAGACCCCCTCCAACTTTGGACCAGTTGTCACCATTATCTAAAATATTAGAAAAATGTTACCCATTTCTAATTACTTCAGTAAATTACCGTAAACAATCTTCTGTCACCCACACAACATGTCTTTTCTTCTCAACCATACCACCATGACTGACCTACTTTGCTTTGCTGATGCCATTAATAAAAACAGAAATAGCGGAAACATAGTAGTGCCCTTATTCCAAGACCTGTCCAAAGCATTCAACAGCACCTCTCACCATAAATTATTACTAAAACTTTCCACCTTGGCTCTCTCTCTTTGTTTGACATCTACCTAGCAGATTCCAAGCAATCAGTAAGACTTCTCTTCTTTTCTACCCATTATAGAAGGAGTGCCACAAGGTCCATACTTGGACCTCTCCTGTTTAACATATTTATAAATTATCTACACACTGCTTCCAAACACGCCACTCTTGTACAATATGCAGATGACTCGGCACTCATCTCCACAGCCACTAACCTGCTTCAACAAATTATTCAAGAATCCTTTATGTCCATATAATCTTGGCTAGATGACTCACAACTTCTATTTTACCCCCCAAAATGAAATTATTACTTTTCACCTGAAAACATTATTCCAAAGCAACACTCTTGTCAAAATCACTTCATTAAACATCCCCCTGATTGAAGAGTCCATAACACCAAACTCTTAGTCACAGTTAATGACAACTTGAAGTTTGACCTACACTTTCAAACTATTTTAATAAAAAACACCAAAAGATTGGCCTCTTATATCAAAGAAAACCCTGCCTAACAGACAGAACATGAGAAACCAGTTAAAGCCTACCTCCTACCTACCCTATAAACAAAGCTGTAACAATACTACAATAATAAAATATCTCACTTTGCTGCAAATCACCCCTTTAGAACTCATCACTGTTCTGCCATTAAACAACTAAATTAGACTGAGTTCCCACATGATCTCCACTATTGTAAGTTATTACGAGTTTATATTCTAATATGATACTGTGATAAGTATCCAGCACTAAAAGCCATGCTTTAGCACTGCCATAAAATTAAAGCTATTTGCTCTAAAACAAACTTCTCCTCTGCATCACTAAAGCCCAAAATTCATTGGAAGCCTCCTTATACTCAAACTCAATGGCTACCCTCTGGAAAGACCTTCCACACACTGTCAGGATTATTGAAAACCAACAGGCATTTACAACACATCTAAGAAATACCTCTCAGCATTTTGGCTCTGTAGCTGTACATCTCCAGAAGAAGTATAACATCTTTGCTGCTTCCTCGTCTTCTACTGTACCCCTGTTCACCTCCACTGTGTTAACAACTATCACTCTGCATTCATCCACTCCACCTTCTACCTACCTCTCTTAACTCTTTTACCACTCATTTCATTTATATCACATAACTAAATCAACCTTTTACTTTCCACCCTTTAGAAATAATTTGGTACTTTGTATTGTGACATCCATCCTATTGTATATTTATTTAACTATATATCTATAGAATATAATTAGTATCTTCTTCTTCTTCTTTTGGCTTTTCCCAGTTAGAGGTCGCCACAGTTGATCACCTGTCTGCTCATGATTGGCAGTGGAGTTTTACAGTGTCGAGTTGCCAGCCCAGCGCCCATCCTTCCACAGAAGGCACACACACGTGCACTCACACCTAGGGCCAATTTAGAGTGTCCAATCCACCTACTGCATATCTTTGGGATGTGGGAGGAAACCGGAGCACCCGGAGGAAACCCACGCGACCACAGGGAGGATATGCAGACTCCACACAGAAGGCACCCCAGCCGAGGATCGAACCGGAGAACCTCTTGCTGTGAGGCGACAATGCTAACCACTGCACCACCATGGCCACCCATAGAATATAATTAGTATAAAATGCCTTATTACTCAATGTATAGTTACTATCTTGTCTACTTTGACACTGTAAAATGTAGTTTAATTGTACTCTGTCTGACATCATTGATACTGTATAACTTAAAAGATTTTGTTTGTACTGCACACACTATAGCTTTTCTCCCTTAGCCTCAACTGAAAACGGTCATTTGTGCGTAGCTAGACATCCCCAGTAAAAAAATGTAAATTAAATAGTAAATAATTTCTTCAGTACTTGTCTGGTATGAGCTATTAATTTCTTAAGGCATACCTGGTTGACATATGTCATTTCCATGGTGAACATGATTCATCTTCTTTAGCTTCTCATAAAGTGTGCAAGCGATTACTGAGGGGCACAGTCATCTGCATCCTCCAGTTAAGGAACTCTTCTTCAGGGGATCTCTTTTTTTTTTTTTGCTGGAAAAACTAATCCTTCTTCTGTCTGAACTGTAAACCACTACTAATTTGAAATTTGTGATGTCTAAAACCCTCTTCTGTTGTGAGTTTTACCAGAAAGATTTCTGAATTGCAGGGATTATGTATCCGGACTCCATATACTACCCCCCCCCATCCACACCCCAGGAAAAGGTCTCTTTGAAGCATAATTCTTAATATTGACAATGGCCAGTAGAGAGACAAAAATTAGTCCACTGAGCTTTCAGTCTTTTACAGAGACTACTTTAACGGGGATAAGCTGTTGTTGAATTTGATGTACATTCATAGGCAACTTAGTTATAATGTAACCCCCACAAATGGTGTTGGTAGATAATCACTTTGTTTCCTTGCCCCTCAGACATTAGTCTACAAAAAAATATGGAAAGCATTGGCCGCAACTGCCTAAGTCTCATTCACCGAGGCACTAGCTACTTCAGCATCCTCTTGTCTTATGGCATCTTATTCTTTATGCAATGTACTTCCAGCTGCCATCTGATAATCTCTGAACACTTTTAGGAATGCAGTAAACACCTTTTTTTTAGTTCATTAACATACAATTTACTGTATTTCAAGGACTCTTCTTCTCTTCTCACTGAACTATAACTGAATAACAGCCAAAGAGTAGAACTCCTATGTCTAGAAATCCCCCTTTTATTGTGGAAACCATTCCACAGCATTTGTTTGGTGTTTCCACAACTTGAAATTCCCTTGTCATGTCCATAAGACATTGTGCTCCCTAGGTTTATTCTGAATCAAATAGGGAATAATCTAAGATACAGCAGTTTGAGTTAGTATATATTTCACTGTAGGTACACTTTATCAGTGTTCCAACTATCACACTTGCAGTCTTCAGATATTCAGCTGGACGTT
Source organism: Protopterus annectens (assembly GCF_019279795.1). Taxonomy (NCBI): domain Eukaryota; kingdom Metazoa; phylum Chordata; order Ceratodontiformes; family Protopteridae; genus Protopterus; species Protopterus annectens. The sequence continues at coordinate 445,438,012 of NC_056734.1, read as the reverse complement.
ACCATAGTAGCTTTTCCCACTCTTGAGTAAAATCTTACTTCAGACACCATATCAAATGTAAAATAGAAAAGCATTTGTTGTCATGTGGAGGCCTCAGAATACATGCAATATACACATCTACTTTTTTGTCAAGTGTTTACTTGAAAGTGCGTATCTGCTCCAGTAATATAACTCACAAACTCAAACTACACATTCTCTTAAAGGTACATTGTATCACATACACAGTAGGTAACATTCTCCAAGGAACATACACACCTCTTTGTTGTAATTATATATATAAAAATTCTGACTATAAAATATGTTGACTGCTTATCAGCTTCTGAGATGGTGTCATCCCAAATAAGAAGAATGCAAAATGGTGGTGGTGGAGGGTAAAGTGATCTAGAATCTTCTACTCTCTCCTAAGGGCCTGGGGTAAACTTATGAGCAATGTGATACACAGAACTGAATACTCCTATTAACTTGAAGAATACCTACCTACATATCCTGATATAGAAAGCTAGAGGTCCATGCAATTAACTGGCAAATGTCACTGCAGTAGATGAAATCATCACCATGTACCTTCAAACCACTAATCTCCAAATCTTAAGAATCATTGGTTCCTTCCGTTGTTCCTAATAGAAAATTACCAGCTATGAACGGATCTGAACCCAAGTTTCTGTTATCTCACATGAAATCCAGTAAAGACCTCCTTTATCACACTTAGAACAATCTGACTTTGCAGTAAGCCTTGCACAGCAAGTGTAAGCACAGGTTGTTAAAGCAGTATAACAGAATCCTTATTACTTGTCATTGGCTGAATGCATTTGTTGTCCAAGTATCTTTCTACACACACACACACACACACACACACACACACACACACACACACACACACACACACACACACACGTACACACACACGCACGTACATGCACACACACACACACACACACACACACACACACACACACACACACACACACACACACACACACACACACCACACAAATTAGTGCAAGAAAAGATGAAAAGAGAAGTAATGCTAAACACTAATGTGTCAGAGGTAAAATAAAACCCTGAAACTGGAGCTGTAGGAGAGGGTAAACACCAGAACAGATGCTTTGTACCTACAGGGAATTGGGACTCTTGAAGGCTTGAACCTAAGAGATGGGCAGAAAATTTATTTAGAAGAGGGAGAAAATGTAATTAGAAATGGAATATTTAGTGAGCAGATTCTATAGAAATGTGCTGAAACTTGATTAAGTACCTAACTGCAAAGGCCCACCTTGTTCCTGAGGGAAAAGCAGACACCAAAAGGAAAAGGGAGGGGGAAAAAGAGTCAATGCTGAAGCATGGATGTACAACTGTGCAACTATGAAGATTTAAATTTGGGACTCTCACAAGTGGGAAGAGTCAGATTTATAAGTCTCTGTAAGGGTACATTCAGGTGCATTCTGCCTGGCATGAGAGTGCTATCTGAAGTACAGTTGTAATTAAACTCAGTGAGGAGAAAGACTGAAAATGTTCTTTGTGTCTTAGTGCTTTTTCAGTGTGTGTGTGTGTGTGTGTGTGTGTGTGTGTGTGTGTGTGTGTGTGTGTGTGTGTGTGTGTGTGTGTGTGTGTGTGTGTGTGTGTGTATGCATGTTTATTATTTGGATGTAACTTTAACCAAGGATTCCAATACTAACAGTTTCCAGTCTTGTGTCTATAGAAAGCCCACTTTTTCGAATGACTACTTGGAATTCACAAGTAATCATCCTACCTTTGTGAAAAAAAGCATTGTCAAGGGACAAATGGTTAGAGTTACTAGGATGTGTTCCAACTTTGTATTGGTAGAATCTCAAACTCAACTATTATATTACTTGACATGTTTTTAGCTAGAGGCTATCCCTTTGACCTTGTTTCCCAGATTCGTGAACAGGTTATTAGGGAATGGGGTTTCAGATACAAACCTTTACTAGGGGTGATGGAAGATACATGTTCCCAAACTCGAGGAACTGGAAATAACTTCTCCCAAGCAATGGTACTAACACATGGTGAGACCTCAGGCTATGTTAAGAATATTATTAAAAACAACTGAACTATGGTAAAAGGAAATAGAGATTTATTAAACATTTTAGGGGACCAACCCGTTTACCTACAGGATTAATAGAAATTTAAAATTTTTACTTGAAAATCCACACTTAAACAGCAAAAGAAAACTGAAAGGGACCACTAAATGCGGTTCATGCGACTACTGTAGATATATTTTTGATACCCCTAAGATTCATCTAGGACCCTATAAATTAGAGGTCACTTTTGCTACAGGTTCCTGCACAACAACAGGTGTGGTTTATTTGGCTATATGCATAGACTGTGGACACTTTTATGTGGGCAAGACAGAATGAAGACTGAGTAGAAGAATCTACGAACATTGCTATAACATTTTTAAAAAGGATGATAAAAATGCACTTTTTAAACATATTCACAAGAATCCCACTCATTCTTTTAAATTTGGTATTCTAGAAGTAGTTGGAAAAAATTTTAGAGGGGGTGATTGGACCAACAAGTTGTTAAGGACAGAAGTTAGGTGGCAAATTAAACTTAATGCTACTGAACTCCCTGATATTAATGAACATACCAGCATTAAGCCCGAACTAAAGTTCAGGGCACTAAATCTTTGAAAGCTAATTTCAACTCTTTTTAAACCTTTGAGTTTGCATTGTTTTTATTTTTTCATTGTTACATTTTACACATTTTTTTAAACTAAATAAGAGGTTTTGACCCCTTTTACATTCTGAGTGAGTATTGTTATTTAAGCACTGTCACTTTATTTTTCAAACAGACACCAATTACTGATCAATTAAGTGAATTTTGTATAAAAGCCTGTTTGTATTTGATGTTTAATTGTTCTGATGAAGTTTTGATTACGAAAGCACTTGACCTATATGTGTTACTTGTTCCTTATGCCATTTGGATTATCTGAATAAACTGTTGTTGTGGGTTGTAGAATATCGGTTGCAGAGTGGTACTTTTGGTTTATGTGTGTGTGTGTGTGTGTGTGTGTGTGTGTGTGTGTGTGTGTGTGTGTGTGTGTGTGTGTGTGTGTGTGTAGGGGTTGCAGAATGCAGTCATCCTCAAAAACAAGTCCACAATATGACACTTCTAGAGAACTAGATATTGTGATAATTAACTAATAATGATTAAAAGTAGATTATTAAACTATTCAAACGTGTTATACTCTGATGTGTCATGTAGTATCATTACTGATTGCATTCATCTACACAAGGTACAGGCATAACATATTGTGATCATTTATAATGAATCCATTTCTTTTTGCTTTGTTCAAAATATCTCTATGGAAATAAAGTCATAGTGTTGATCAGTGCTGTTAGAGCAATACCTTTATGCAGACTTTATACATATGTGCACACTTTACATACATACGCTCACTAGTAGCTTCACATAAACATATATGTGTAATACCTTTTAATGGATGGAGGATCATGTAAGTAAAAACCAAAGAAGTGGCTGTAATTATTTCTGATAAATTATGGCACTGAGAAGTCAGAGGAGTAGCGGTATTGTAGTGCTAGTACATTATGCAGGTTTGTATTCAGTGTGTTTTGGCAGTGCTGTGGGTGTATATTCACAGTCGCATATGCCCGCACTCTCACAAGAAATGGATGTTTATTTTTTTCATACTTTGCTGCGGTAGCGTTGTCGCCTCACAGCAAGACGTCGTCCTGTTCGATTCTCAGCTAAAGCGTCTTCTGTGTGGAGACGTGCGTGAATGGTTGTACCTTCATTGAAGGTTGTGCATCAGGGCTGGCAACTCGACACGTAAAAATCTACTGCCAATCATTAGCAGACCAGAGTTCAGCTATGGCGACCCCTAATCAGGAAAAGCCAAAAGACACAACAACAAAGACACAACATTTTTTCATACATTTAATTAACAGCAAAGCCCATTGCAGCAATTTATGGGGGCTCCAGCACTTAAAAGAAAGGTAAATTTTTTGCTATTTTTAGACTTTACTGAATTTTTTTATAGTATGTGTGCCAATAAATCAGGTCCCAGTAAATAATTATTTGATCCATAATCATCAGGTTTACTGAAGTTGGAGATTCTGCCAGGCAGTGGGGTTATCTCTACCTTAGATAAGTCGCTAACAAGGAGAAACAGAATGTTAGCAGCAGCATATTATTTGACTGGCTACTGGGCAGACTGTGTAGCACTCACTGTAACTACTACAGCCAGCTAGTGCTGTATGTTCATTAATGATAGGGAAATAAATATTTCCAAAGACTATGTATTACACAGTTCTTGCAGGCATAATGATCTCCATATATCATTTTATTCCAATATTGCTGATGATGCTGATCTATTTCTGCTGTGATGAAGTGAGCACCTCTTGACATTTTACAGGTCTGCCTTTAAAGACCAAGGACACCCATTGTAAAACTGTTTCCTTAAGATGTCTATTGTACTTTTCTTACATATTTTTGTGCAGGAACAATTGTCATTAAATTTCCTGATTGCCAAACTCAAGGTCCCTTGTTCTGCATTAACCATTTGAAAGAGACGCTAATTGTCCTTTGCAAACCAGTTAATTGTACATGATTGCCTATATATATATATATATATATATATATATATATATATATATATATATATATATATATATATATACATATATATATATATATATATATATATATATATACACACATATACATTAAATGTATGCTCAAAAGTTTGAAAACATGGCCTGCATTATGTGACATACAATGTATTGTGGATTTAATTGTATTTTAATGTGAAGGTAGGAAGATAATCTCTGGGTTTCTTGAAGAATCCTCACTTATGTAGCACAGTTTGCTTTTGCAGGGCACAACGTCAGCAAGGACTGTGACCTGTGATACTATGTATATAGGTGTATACTTTTGTCTTAGTCACAATGCAAAAGTCTCTATTATCTGTCAATTTCTTGAAACACATTTTTGGATTCATAGCAAGACAGTTAAGTCAGTAGCTGTACAGACATATCCCCACAGATGATAGAAGCCCTGCCCTTTGTTCACAAACTGTAGTGTGCAACATTCTAAAACAATGTATAGATTCCAACCATCTCCTTACAACATAGCAGACCAATCTCTGGCAAATACCAAAAGTCTCCTAATGGTATAAGTGGAGCATATCTTCTATCTGGTCCACAAATTATCTGTGAAACTCTTTAAGTCCTGCAATATAGACATCTACCCACATCCATGTAAGTCTCACTTTGTGAATGTGTGTGTGTGTCTGTGTGTGTGTGTGTTTTGTGTTTGCATGTGTTGGATTGGTCACACAGGAAGTGAACAGCTTATATAAAAATAAGTAATCATCAGAAGTTAAAGAAAAAGCTTGTTTTCACATTTACAAAATGTGCTATGCTATAAGAGAAAACAACAATAGTATTTAAGAACCTTAATGTTTTTACACTTAACAGTTTGAAAACCAAGCTGTCTGTTAAGATTTTTTTGTATATTATTAAAGAAAAACAACTTTAATGATTTATTTGTCTGAACTACTCTACTTGGGAATAAAAATCCCCCTGCCTACCCTCACCATTTGCATTCTGGCAGCCAGTACATATGCACAGTGAATATATTTCAACCCATATTCACCTCACTGCTCTATAATCAGCATGTATTTATTGAAAGAATACACTATGTAGTTCAGTTCCTACACAAAAATAATTAGCATGCCCTCACCCTCACTTTCACCACACCGCTATTCACCACACATCCTAGTTGAAACATCATACTTTCGACTACATGCCCTATTTCTACTACCACAGCCCATAGTGTTTCAGTTCTTGATGTGAACTTCCTGTTAAAATCCCACCTCTGAAACATTTCAGTTGCTGCCACATGTAGATATACTATATCCACAAGCCCACCATGGACTGCAGTCCTTGACTCAAAAGTGCATTAAAGATATCCTGACCCCATGCAGTACAGTACTTGATAGAGTAATATAACAATACCACTCTGCCCCACTAGAATGCGTTGTCGGTTACACCAATACATTAAATATACTTCCACCCATTTCTCTGTAGTTCAGGCTGCACAGTAACATATTCTTATCTAAGTGTGTGTGTGTGTGTTTACTGGGGCAGGATGCTAATAACATTGGAGTAATTTTAGGCCCAGCAATGGAGGATTTGGAGATGCAGTAGCTAACAATTAACAATAATGTGTGACTATAAAGATAAAAAGAATACATTCCAAGCTGTCTACAGCAGCAATATCAATACACTACAACAGCTGCAACTATAGTCAAGTACAAGTAGTGTCTATTTACAATATATACAATTGCATAATAAAACTTATCCTCATTTTTTGACATAACATGCACACCAACAGTTTGAACATAAAACTCAAACCCTGTGCAATGTAATATACAGCAAAACCAACTCGTTAAACTCATGTATTGATCCACAGGAGAAGAATAACATTTCACTATTTGTATAGCATTGCCACCTTGTAGTGCAGTCTCTGACACTCATTTCCTTAGTATGTCTTTAGTTCCTTCTCTGAATTCTTCTCCCACCTTTTAAGCCCCACCTCTCATCCATTTGCTGTGCAGTACACATCACACTTACTGCATTGTTATACCACCTCCCATTTTACAGTTTACTCCCTATCCTGTGCAGATATTATATGCTATCTCTAGTCCAGCCATGTATTTTAGTCCCAGTCACAAAAAGATGTCATAATTCTGAACTTTTCCAAGAACCAAGTAATTAGCATGTAGGAATATCATGATCCCTCACCCACAGTTAAAGAGCAGATCCCCAATAAATAGATTGCATTTTAAATGTCTCAAAACCCTCATTGAATTTAACTATGTGGCTCACTTTTATGTACCTGTATGCAATATCTCAACACACCCCAAACAGGTGTGTGCCCCTGACACACTTGTTAGTACGACCCCTTTTCACATTCCAGTCTGGACTGTAGCACAGACCTTCCTAAAAGACAAATATTCTAGCTTGTCCTGAGGTCCAAGTGGACGGGATGATTTTCCTGCATAACATTAAACCATGATACCAAATTTGTGTAGTTCATATCCAAAATGAGATTTATGGAAATGGCTGCAAAATAATGTTTATAAATGGAACTGCATAATTGTACAAAACAGTTTGACCGAAGAGTCTCTAAGAAAACTACCTGGAAAATTTCATACCAGAATTCCGTGTAACTAAAATGTTGCAACCTATACAATATCAGTAACCTAAATGGAAGATGATCAAATATAAAATATATTTAAAAAATGTTTAAAACAAATTACTATAACTGTACCAAAATCCAAATTTGGAGCTCAAATGTTCAGTTTATCATCTATGAGTTACCATCACTAGAACTTTGGCACTGGTTTTGTACAGCTGTGACTGAAAATGTGATTTAACAGAATCATCTCAAGATCACATTTACAAATGGAATTGCCCAACAACACACAACATTGTGATGGAAGGGTCCATAAAATACCTATCCTGAAAATTTCATAACAAATTCTAGATAGTTAAAACAGTATAACTATGTTGAACAACTGGTTACTTAAGAAGGATGGAAGAACTATTTTGCATTAAAATATGCTTCAAAACATGTAGTTATCATATACAAACCACTGCACATAACATCTAAATTGCCAAAAAGATGCAAATGGCCATTTTATAAGTGTGGTTAGGCCCTTTAAGGTATTAGTCTGCAGATATTATCAAATGCCCAGGCATTGAGAGGCACACCTTCACAGTCATACGTCACAAAATCATGTTTATATGTTTAAAGATACACACAGTGTTTTTACTAAAGCCTTGTGGTTTACTGTGTTATTTTTGTATGACGATAGGTTCGAAGCCATGGTAGGTTCTTGCAAGAATCACTATTTTATATAACCATTCATGATGCTGACTAAAGATGAAGGAAAATACTGATTGTATTTACTCATATGAGGTGATAGAGATCAGGTCAGCAATAGTACAGTGCATAGACCCTGCTGTATACTCAGGTGTGCCCTCTCTAACTCTAACCCTGTCGCATAGCCCCAGCCCTACATATAAACTTTACAAAAACTCTTTCCCTAACAGTACCCATTATTCAGACAAACTATATCTGTGAATACTCTTATTTATTTTTTAGTTTTTCAACTGGGAAAGGAAAGCTTTTATTTTATTTTTGTGATTGGTTAGTTTGGGGTTATTTTTATTTATTTATTATTATTTTATTATTTGCTTAGGCATGAATGTGTAGAAATAAATGTTTCTGCACACTGATAGATGAGAACATATTCACATTCCTGCAGGTGAAGGGAAACCACAAGCTGCTCTTGGAGGGAGAAGGAGGTAGTTTTCTTACAGGAATGATATAAAGAGAATGATCTTAGCCAACGTCTTCCATTTACAGTTCTGACGATACTGCTCTTAACTGTGGAAAGTGAAGTGAGAGTCGAGTTTAGAAAGAAAACTTGTTAAGTCCCTACTCTTATCTGAGCTCACTAGAACTGAGTAATAAATGAAAAATAACTAAAGTGAAGATTCTCTTAAAGGGATGCTGGGTTATTGCATGGAATATATTAAGGAAATCAGCGATCTGAGAAGACAGTGGCAGGGATTCATAGATGAACACTGCACAGGGATAATATTTCTGAAGTTCACTGAATGAAACATTTCACAGAAAAATCTATTACAAATTGTGTTACAATCAACCCACACCCTCTACATAAAGTTGCAGCACACACTAATTATCCATATAGTACATAGCACTGCATTATATATCCCAGGCATTGTGTATGTTTGTTTTAATTTAAAGAGAGACACATTAGGTTGTTCAGTTCTTTGTTCAGTGCTTTCCTGTGTTAACTCTGTTAGAGGTAATGTACTTTGCTCAGCCTAGCTGACTGAGAGCATTGTCGTTGTTGCATGGCTTTATACTTTCCCTGTCAACACATTTATTTGAGTTAATGAATGATTGACCTGATTCCTTCTGTTATTTTTGTATCTACTGTAAACCTAAGCTTTTCGTTTCTACTTGTTTTATGATTTGTTTTGCTTTGTTTTGTTATTATCCATATATTATGTTCTCATAGAATGCTTGGCTCATGCACATCAATAAATCTGAAGTTATAGCTGCTAAACGACATGCCTATGGAATTGCATGATTGTTTTTATAAATTTTATATAAAAAGCATACTTTATTATCATAATTAATACCAGGAGTGGTCAATTAAGTGATCTCCTGATGTTTGTACAATGATATAAAATTGTTTTATTTTTGACTGAGCAGTATCTTGATAAAGCCTGGTAGGAACCAGGCGAAAGTGCTTGATTAAATTTTCTGTTCTCATTCATTAAAGTTACTCAACTTTTATTTATTTCTGGTTGTATCGCATCTGTGATTCCTGGACTGAGTGTTTCTACCCGTGGAGTTGCTTTTTACTAGGCCATTTTAAGCCTAACCAATTTTCCTTTGAAGGGTGAGAATCAAACTCTGTACCTTGTGTTTCTGAAGAAAATGCCTGAATCATTGTACTAACCCCCCAACCCTACAAAAAAGGGGCAAGCAGATGCATTGTTGTGATTTGAACTCATGAACACTGTTTATTAGACCAGTACTGTAACACCTGAGCTTGAGGCCTCATGAAAGTCAACAGATATCTTTATATATTGGGAGAGGCTCTGTTGACTCAATCGTTATCTTTAAATATATTGCCTTTGAGTTGCATCAGTTCATTTAAAAGTATAATATTATATTATAGGTTTCTCCCCAAACCTGTTCCATAGAGTCTCTACACCAGGCAGTTCTTGTTTATTTTGCATTGATGGCACAAAAGTCTCTAAACCAGGCAGTCCTTGTTTAGTTCGCATCAGTGGTACAGAAGTCTCTACACCAGGCAATCCTTGTTTAGTTCGCATAGATGGCACAGAAGTCTCTACACCAGGCAGTCCCTGTTTAGTTCGCATCGATGGTACAGAAGTCTCTACACCGACACCAGGCAGTCTTTTTTAGTTTGCATCGATGGTACAGAAGTCTGTACACCAGGCAGTCTTTGTTTAGTTCGCATCGATGGTACAGAAGTCTCTACACCAGGCAGTCCTTGTTTAGTTCGCATCGATGGTACAGAAGTCTCTATACCAGACAGTCCTTGTTTAGTTCACATCGATGGTACAGAAGTCTTTACACCATGCAGTCCTTGTTTAGTTTGCATCGATGGCACAGAAGTCTCTACACCAGGCAGTCCTTGTTTAGTTCGCATTGATGGCACAGAAGAGTCTCATTGGAGGAAGATGAGTGTTATATTGCTGCATCTTTGATTTTTTTTTTGGTGTTTTACTTCACTTGTGTCTTTTGTTCTGTCTAGTTGATTCCCCCCACCCCATTTTTAAGAATTAATTTTCATGGTGTTTTATCTGTTTTGAGAGTCATTCAGGTAGGAGATGCTGGGCGAATTGGTAGTGAATGTACTGGGTCCTTGTATATTTGATATGTTATTGTTTTTCCTTCTGAAGTGACTGAGAGAAAATTGCCTGAATTTGTATTTTTTAATATTTTGTTAGGTTGCATTTTTTGTGGTTGGATTTAGTGACTGGGATTGAGTTGCATAACAGATGGTTTATGTTAAGTTCAAATTGTTATTGTATTTTTTCTGATTAAAGAATATGGAAGAAGTAGATGTAGTGTCATAGTTTTATCTTTGCTAGGAATATGTAAGGGGCCGCATATATTTTTGAATGATGCACTCAGCATTTCCACATTGTTCTAAAGATTTAAGGATTGGGTAAATATGAATATACACACACACACACACATGCACACACACAAATACACGCACACATAAGTGCCATAGCAGAAGTAGGGAGAGTGCAGTATGTACACGGGATGCCAACTTGTAGGAGATGCTGAACTTTAAAGTAAAGTCTGACAGCTTACAAGCTGTCAGTTAAGTGATAACAATCACTTATTAAGCAGATTGTAAGCTGCCTAAACTATCTATTTTTAAAGGCATTTAAACTAACTTTTATAACAAAAAAAAACAGATCTATATGTGATTACAATGATAATCACTTGGTGACAGCTTATAACCTATCAAACTGATTTTAAAAAGTTTAGCAGTTTATAGGCTGTCATAAAATGATCAACACTGTGACAGCAAATAAGTACTACATGCCTGTGATGTCCATGAGCTAATTTTCCTTGCTACAGCTCAGTAATCTATTGTTGTCTAAGTAGTAAAGAGAAGGGGCGGGTAAGCTTACTTTAGAGATGACGGTTAAAAGACTGTGGGACATACTCAGCAAACTTTATGCTTTTCCACAAGTGGTAATAGCAGATAAACAAAAGGTACAAAATCCCTAAGCATGGAAAAGTAAGTACTGAAGCATTATTGACTGGAAGTGCACGTAAACTGTTTAAGTTCATGATCATCATCCTCAGGTATTCAATAAATAAAACTAAAGATTTTAACTGATGCAATTTGTAGATGTTTATTCAGTGTTGTTTGGATACCTCTGAGTTGTACTTGTGAATCGGCAAGGAAATATTGAGGATGTTGGTGTACTCTTCATAAAACTTGCATCACCTGACAGTTAAATCAGTGTTCCATGGAGCTGCTACTGGACACAGAACCACACACTGTACCATATACACCTCCCCCTTGTTACTGTGGTGAGTTGAGGTAACATAAAATCCCATAGTGATCTGGTGAAGATGTCGAACTAGTTTTTCATGAGATCACCATTTGAAGCTTCTTTATGAATTGGTATTGATCGTCTATGAAATAACTTGCTCCTTTTACCATCTTAGTTAAAAATATTTTTTTAGTTCAGTTCTACAACTGGGAAGATCCTACTTGAAAAAAATTAACAGACTGGTAGAATTCTAGGAATTTAGTAAATGGTTTATTACATGTAGTCTACATCTCTGTAATTTCTTTAATAATAACTGAACTAAAGCAAATACCTCTATTTATTATAAAAATTGCAATTTATGTAGCTGAAGAGTGTGAGCTCTTGATTGAGCATTTTGTTTGATCTTTTCAGCTGTGGTGTGGCAAAATAGTACAGCACTTAGCAGTGTCTGGTCCACTGATTCAGTTCTTGACTGCAGTGACTTTTAGGTGTGGGCTCCTCATGCCCTAAATGTATCTTAATGCATTATCTTTGGATGCAACACATTTGTCCCACATCACAAAGACATACTAGTATGTAAAATGGTGATTTACATATGTGTGTGTGTGTTTATGCAAACAGTGAGATGGATTGGTTTGCTGTCTGCCTGCCAAGACAGTCTGCATCTGTGCCACAACCTTAAATAAGATAAAATGGGCATTGAAGCCTGAATGAGCTGGAATTGCATTTAAACTGGAAAAAATCATGATCATTATCCTCAGGTATTCAGTAAACAAAAAAATTATTTTACTGGCAGAAAATGAAATATTAAACTACCTGATGTCATTTGTGTCTTGTGGTTTTGCTTTGATGATGTGTACATGTATGCTTTTCTTTGCTACTATATTTATGCAATGATATCCAGTTCCGTGAAATGCTGAAATAAGATGGATAGCCTGTGCTGAGGTGAATATTTAAGTTGTGTTTTCCATATTAATGATATATTGCACATTAAAAATTACTTTGTAGAAGGGGCAGTGATGGATGCCGTTAGTGTGTGGTGCTGCTTCCTTCCTTCTAAACAAAAACTTTTTTCCATAGAGAAACAATCCATTTTGTGTTCTGTAGTGAAATACTGAAATAAAAAAACAGATGCTAAGACATGATGGATTTCTTTATTCATAAGTAAAAGTTAACTATGCCCATACCTTATGAATGCATTAGACTTTAACATGTTATATTTTTACGTGGCTTTAAAGCCAGAATATTCACATTTTTTTTAAATCATATGCTCTTCTTGCTTAGAAAATACACCTAATTATGTAGGCAGTATTTCCTATAACTATTAAAATATTTATTGAGTATTTCTATAGTATGAATGTGGTAAATTTTTTAACTTGTTTCCTTCATCAGCCAGCTGGCAGTGACTAATTCTTTGTATTTATGGGGTTTGTTTTTTTCATTTGTTTGTTTATTTGAAAGTTAGCCGTCTAAGCAACAGGGATTTATTTCCAGCCCTTATTTGATTAGAGATAAAACTGAATGCATTATATATAGCTCAGCAAGTCATCTAAGAGACAGACTACAGTAATTCATCATTTTCCCATGTGCCTGTTTTAGAAATGTGCTAATTCCCAGTACCTGCTTTAGTAGTTCATTAATTCCTAGTACCTGCTTTATCCATTTCAGGGTCTGGGGAGAGCTGGAGCTTTCCTATCAGTCACGGGGGGCAACACAGAAAAATGAATCATAGATAAGATGTGTGTTTGTTCCAGGACACACAGACACACATGTAAAGACAGTGACAGACAGACAGACGCACACACACACACACACACACACACACACACACACACACACACACACACACACAGACATACATACACACACACACACACACACACACACACACACACACACACACACACACACACACACACGCACACACACGCACACACACGCACACACACACACGCACACACACACACACATGCACACACACACATACCATCAGTCACAAAAACGTACAGACAGTTTAGAGGGTTTCCAGCATGTCTTTGGTTTTTGGAATACTGGAGGAAACTGGACCACTTAGCCAAAACTGACAAGGATACAGGAAGGTTGTGCATAGACAGTTCCTTTGGAAAGCACCATAGCTATAAACCAAACTGGTGAGGCAGATTTAGTTTACTTACTTGCAGTTCAACATCTATTGTTACAGTATATGATAACATAACATAACAGTAGGGAAGATGAGGACATGCTGTTACTGTTTCAGTGTACATAGTTTTGGGAAGTCATAATAACATGTAACCTCAGTCATGTGGTATACAGGGATAAAGACCTGACTGCACCCAAAACAACTCTTGTTCAACTAGTGGCACAGGTGCTAGAGGTACCAGTTGGAAGTGGATAGTAGTGAGTGGCCGAAGATGGTTCTCCCAACCTGGGAACAGGGAGGCAGCTTGGATTCATGCTTTTGTGACATTGCAAGAATGCAGGTGGATCCCTGCACCATCAAAATTTTAGCATGCCTGTCTACTGTCTATGAGGTGTGCCACTTATTTGGGAGGTCGCACATGACTAGAAGCATGCAGACACCTGTTGAGGCAGCTAGGGTGGAACTGAAAAGGCTGCAGAAGGGTGTGATAAAAGAGCCCTACAGGATCTGTAGACTGGCCTGTACCCTAAATCAACATTCTCACCTCCACTGGGAAAAGAAGATGTTAGATGGCACTTGGCCCAGTGAAGGAAGCTACTGGGCTAGTATTCTAATCAGAAAGGGAGAGAGTTATGTGAATTTTTATTAGGAACATTCAGGAATGAGTGGATTCCTGTTGCAGTAATATTTTAAATGAATTGCAATCATATTTATGTTTGCTGTTTTAGGCTACTTAATGTACTATAAGGTATCCATTTTGGGCAGTGAATACTGTTAGTCTGTGGTTACTGTGAAAACTAGGAAGGGCATCCACGTATGGAATATTGGGTGCTTCATGTACAAACTCATTGTCAGAATAGCTGCATCCTTGCTAGATTTTTAAGTTTAGATAGGTTAATTTGGTTCACAATTCAGGAAAGTAAGGAGGTCTACAATTTTTGGAAAATAGTCTGGTAAATAGTACAGATTATTAAGATGCGACACTATTAAAGAAGCCATGTACTGTAGCCCCCGTGGTACATTTTGATTCCTTCCACCTTCATTTGCTTACTATATGTCTTTCACCATGCCACCTGACAGTGTTATTGAGTCATCCCTGAAGAGTGAGACTTGCAAGCAATGCACTCACCCTTTTAATTATTAATCAACTAAAAAGTGCAAACTGCTTTAGATGTGCATTTTAAAAGATGCATGGATGCTTTTTAGAGTTGATTGCATCCAGGCATACAGTCCAGGTTCACAGTTCTATACTGTTTTCCTTTGGCTGTGATAAAAGTGCAGGAATATGATGATGATTTTGCTGAATTAATTTATAAAAGGATGTTGCTGCTGTGAAACTAATATGAAGATGAATGTGAAGGGACTGCAATTTATGAAGTGCTGTGCAACAGTGTCCATGCCTTAGTGATGCCTACATGAAGCAGCATTCTTTTTTATTTAAGCAAAAGCATCATTTTTATATACTTGCTGGGGAATGAATTACTTAGGATTAGAAAAGTGTATCATAGGAGGGTATTACTGCACATTTTACTTCCATTCATTCTGAATCCATGATTAGCATGTTTTGTGAGAGAAAAGCATGTCTTTAGTTGTGTTAGCTATTTGCGTATTATGTAATTTGTGTGGGTGTTGAAAGCAAGCACATCTTAGCCATTGCCCTATTCACTTTTTTCTAAAATATGCTAATATTTCCCTTATTTATGTTAAGTCTAGTACATAACTTCAGCATTAAAATATCTAAATGTTAAAGCTAAAATGACATCAAAATGAACATATTCCTTGCATTGTCTATTTATTCTTCCTCACCTGTTACTTTATAATTTGCCAAATCATTTTCTTTTTCTACCTTTATAATTTTCACTAGTTCTGTAGCAAGATAAGCATTTATAAACATCTTCATCTGTCTGACACTTTAGTTGTTTTGTCTAATTTTATAACAAATATCACTCGTTCACTCATTCATTCTCCCATTGCTACTTTATTCAGGTTTGCTGAGAATCTTATCGCAACAAGTATGGGGAATAAGACAAGAACCAGTCTTGGATGGGATTCTACTGCTTCACAATACACAGAAACACACACACAAACACACACACACACACACACACACACACACACGCACGCACGCACGCACACACACACACACACACACACACACACACACACACACACACACACACACACTATGTGTATGAGTCTATGGACAGTTTATGTAATGCCTTGGTTCTGGGTGGTGAGGGAAAATTGGTGCACCAGGCAAGAAGTCAGGCAGATATAAGGAGGGGATGCAAATTCTACATAGAGGGTACCCCACATGGCTGCTTTATTTAACATGTTTACAGATTTAGTGATATAGTGGGATCACATCTGTCTTCACTGCTGTTGTCTTTCATTGTGATTCCACCATTGCCACCTTGACTTCAGAAGGTTTGGAAGAAGGAATGAGAAAACCTCCAGTTTTAGAGTCCAGAGACCACAAGCAAGACTTAAGATGAATAACTAAGGTTGCCATTTTGCCATATAATGGATATAAAAAAATGTATACACCCCTGATAAAATGCCAGGTTTTTGTGATATAAAAATGAGAGCACAATAAATAATTTCAAAACATTTCCCACCTTTAATGTGACCTATAACCTGTTGAATTCAATTGAAAAGCAAACAAATCTGCTAGGGGAAAAAATATAAAAAATAAAAAACATACAATACACTGGTTGCATAAGTGTGCACACCCTTAAACTAATACTTTGTTGTGTGTGCACACCCATACACTAATACTTTCTTGCAGTACCTTTTCATTTAATTACAGCATTCAGTCTTCTTGGGTACACACCTGCCATCACTCTGATTAACCAAGTCAAGATGTGGCATGCTGATAGACTCCTACCCAGGAAGACTGAATACTATAATTTAATCAAAATGTGCTTCAACAAAGTATTAGTTAAACAGTGTGCACACACAACAATGCTGCTGGCCTGAAGACAACTGAAGGATATGAAACCTTTAAAAATCACTCAAATTCTTTATTTTTCCATTAATATTTTTATCAATGAAGTATCTTGCTAATTTATTTTTGTTCAGGTTCAGATTGCAGATTTTGCACTCCTTTAAATTTTGCCACTTCGATTGCTCTTTTCCTTCATAATATGGCTAATTTATTTTATAAGCACATAGAATAAAAACATGTTCAATAAATGTAGCTACCCCCCAAAAATTTCAAAAAAATGTGTCAATGTCTCAAATCGGTGTTCAAGTGCCACATTGACCAGCAATTCTCATTCTAGTGCTTTGAAAAAAAAAAAAAACAACATGGCTCAACAAAAATGGAAAATAATTCAGCATGCCTTCCAATAGTCACTGCTTAACATAACCAGAAACAATTTAACATAATTTTATAGGGAAAAAAATCTGAAACAGGCATTGCATAATTAGTTACATTAGGTATGTTTTATGCCTTTACATAGAATATTTTTTTTACTCAGAAAGCAGTGATTTTTTAATGGCTACTTAGATACAAATTTTCTTGCAAGAGGACTCAAACAAATCCACATTGGCAAATCAGTCCTCTGCAATATCTAACCATTGATCTTTCTCTAGGTGTTCTTACTTATTTTGTTTTGCAAATATGTAAATTGAACCACCAAACAGTGTGTCAGTACAAGAATAAACAAACATGCACTGTATGTACACACATGAATTTAAAGTACAGATTAAAAAAAAAAAACAATTGATGTGAATTTAAAATAAAGATGAAAAAAGCAATAACTAGTCATGAATTTAAAATAATGATTAAAACAAAAAAGCAATAACTATACAAGGGTTAACAGAATTTAAATTAAGAAATAGAACTTAATACCTCTCATAAAGAAAGAAAAAAAACATCAGGGTCAGCATAATATGTTTCAATAAATTCAGTCCTGCAGGACTGATAATTAAATGACAAATATGAGAATTTAAAAAAGTAAGTTAAATGTTTACGCCTATGCTGTTCCGTTCAGTTTATAGCAAAAGCAATAATTGAAGTTGGCTGGTGAAGGACAATATGGAGATCGGATGCTATGCAGTGCTGGGTGTATGGCATTCCAGACTGCAGACCCAAAGTAGGAGAATGCCATGTTGGCTGAAGTGGAGGACAATAAGGAATGGCAAATGGAATGTCCACGAATGATGTTGAACCAATTGATCTGGTGGGCTGCTGACGACAATGAGGTCATGTAAAGACTTGTAATAATCCAGATAGAAAAGTTTGTATGTTGAAGTATTAATGAGTAATGTGATCTGGGGGAGGCAACCAACATGCTTGATAGCAAGGGGGTGGTGGTTTCCTCTGCCTGCACTTGCAGTAAAGTGGTAAATATGATTTTGAGCTGGATGGTGTTTTTTTCAAGTTCTTCCAGGTTGTGAAGCTTATGCTAGGCAAAGAATATTCAGGAGTTGTGTGAAGATGTCCTTTGGCAGCTGTGAGCTGACCCTGCTGTACCAGTAAGTTGATTATGCTATTACTATGAATATGAATACAGAAGGTAAGATCATTGTTAGGCCAGACTTACAGGTATTTATAAGATGTACCATTTTCAGTGTACAGTCTGCAAAGTTCTTTCCATTTTGCATAAACCATGGCATTTATGCATTCCAAGGAACACTGCATTTATTTTAGAGAGACTGACTTTAAAGTTCTTAGTTAACAAGCTTGGCAGAGCTTAGAGTATCTTGAAATGAATTAAAGGTAGATTTATAGGAAGCACCTTCTTTCCCAGATTAAATATTATAAGCATTTAGGAATATGTGACTGCTCTTCAGAGATATAGAAATTCAGATAAATCTAAGCCGAAGGATTGTGACTTGAATAACACTAGACATCATTATGTGGAATGAAGATGAAACGCGCTCATGTATTATTGTAAAGCATTAGTTCTTAGAGAAGTACTAGGCTAGCTGCCGTTGTAGACTACTTGAAGCCTAGCCAATTTCCCTTGGTGAGAATCAAACCCTTTACCTGTCATCTGTGAGACAAACACCTTAACCATTATGGCAAGTCCCACAGTAGTCTAAACAACTGCTTAGGGGTACAGAGCTGAAACCATATACAGATCTTCTGGAAAAACCTCATGCTGATCAGGATTTGATACAGAAATGATTAAGGAGGGGTGCTTGGAAATGAAAAGAAGAAAGGTTAATAATGGCAGCCTGGATAGTGGACTATGTACAAGTTGGTTTACAAAGCCAATTGAACATGTGGGAGAAACAGTTAAATGTAGGTTCTGCAAAAATTGGAAACAGTTCCACATCTTCTTGCAGGGTGTGATGCACTTATGGCACAGGACGTGTACACTGAAAGGCACAACAGTGTGGTAAGACTGTTACCTTGGGGATTGTGCAAACACTACAATATAGAAGTATCTGAAAAACATTGGAAGCATGAACCAGAAAGCATTATAGAGAATGATGAAATGTACATCATATGGGATCACCCATTGTAAACTGTACAATAAAGATGCTAGAAAAACAGATAAAAATAGCATTGATCATTGGAATTGTTTCAACTAGTGATTACAATGTCTTATGCACAGAAACAGACACAAAGTCATAAAATAGCAGGATTTGCAGGCAGAAAAGAGAGCAATGTGAAATAAAGATACACAGACAGTTCCAATAATGGCAAGAGCAACGGGTCTAATAAAAAAGGATCTACAAACATACTTAGATATGCTACCAATGCATGTATGAATTACAGAAGGAGTCAGTTCTGGGCACAATGAGTGTGTTGTGAATAGCATTTTTGTCTAACATCACAGACTGAAACAATACTAAAGTCATGATCTTTAATTACACTCTGACTTAGGAATGGGGTCCATTCCTCTCATGGTATTAGAAACCCAAAAGACTTGGTGAAATTAAATGGAGAGAATTTCTTGATGAGAAGGAGATGGTTATAATGGGTATAAGCCTTATATAGGTCAATGTAAATATCCCCAGTAAGAATTCCAACATTTGCTGCAAGCTACAGACCATCTGTCTGAAAGAAAAGAGCAGCTTTGGTGCCACGGCCTGTTCTGAGATTACGCTGATGACTTGAGAGGCAGTAGAATGATACAGTATGGAGTCACAGCTGTGAGTTTGATGCCTTTTCTAATATTTTGGCCAGATGAGACACCAGGACATAAGGATGAAAGGAGCAAAGGTTAGACATGAAGCTATGTATCTGGAACAGAATAAAATGCCTGCAGTTTTTCACAGTTCTAAGATCGCAGCAAAGGATAGGGAAATACTAATAATACACCTTAGTGGGATAACAAGGAATGTGTGTTTTGCATTGGCTGCATGAGTTTTCTGTACTGTAGCTTGAAATTTCTTTAAACTCTTAATTGGCTTTTGATAGAATCGTAATAAACTGAATGTCGTTGTCAAAGCCAAAAATGGAACTGACTCAAAATCTTTCCACTAAAGGGTAGATTGTCAAATGAAGAAGAGTGGAAGTGGAAGGAGAGATGGCTCTACAATTGTTTGTGTATGTGTGTATATATATATATATATATATATATATATATATATATATATATATATAAATAAATAAATAAATAAATAAATAAAATATATATATATATATATATATATATATATATACACACACACACACACACACACACACACACACACACACACACACACACAGATATATGCATGTATCTCTCTCTCGCTGTCTCTCTCTATATATATATATATAAATATATATATATATATATATAATATATATATATAAATATATATATATATATATATATATATATATATATATATATATATATATATATATATATATATATATATATATATATATATATAAAATATATATAATATTATATATATATATATATATATAAATATATATATATATATAAAATATTATATATAATATATATATATATATATATATATAAATATATATATATATAAAATATTATATATATTATACATATATATATATATATATATATATATATATATATATATATATATAAATATATATATATATATATATATATATATATATGTATATATAAATTATATATATATAAAGGCAGTAAGTGTATTCCAGCAGCAGACCCAAACAAAATTCCAAGCAAAACCGCAGCTAGTAACAGGCAGAAAGGCAAGGCTCAGCAGTTGTAAAATCCACAGGCTTTATTATAAGTTAGCACTTTCGCAGTGTTCACCACCACTTCATCAGCCAAAAAAGTAAAGCAAATGAACTTCTTTTATACTAAATTTTAGTATCAGTTAACATGACAATGCAGAAACCTAATTGATCCACAAGGCATTTACTTTTAAAGCAACAACATATATGTATTTATATGGGTCTACTTCATTTCACCTAACTTCCAATTCACTGACTCCCATTTGACTGAGACCAAATGACTGAAATTTCATTTCACTGACACTTCATTTCACTGACAGTTCATTTGACTGACAAGTATTATAAGCAAGAAAATGGAATATGCCCCCTTCCCCACTGTAGTGCGACCCTGGAGTTAGAATATATAGTTGGGGGGGGGTGTGGGGTGCACAGCCCCCCACAATGGGGGATGTGGGGGGTGAAGCCCCCCACTTACTTTTCTTTTACTAAGCAATATTATATCAAAACTTAACAATATCATATGAAATGAAGTGGGGGGCTGCACCCCCCACACCCCCCCAACTATATATTCTAACTCCAGGGTTGCACTACAGTGGGGAAGGGGGCATATTCCAGTTTCTTGCTAATAATACTTGTCAGTCAAATGAACTGTCAGTGGAATGAAGTGTCAGTCAAATGAAATTTCAGTGAAATGGGGTCAGTGAAATGAAAGTCAGTGAATTGGAAGTTAGGTGAAATGAAGTAGACCCATTTATATATATATATATATATATATATATATATATATATATATATATATATTGTGTGTGTGTGTTTAAGATCAGTAACCAGTTTTCCATTCAATGTTAATAACCTGTGAAGGCATGATTTGGACCTCCATGTCAAATTATTGCTCTTATTCTAGATACAGCTGACAATTTCTTAGACTGTTTGTCTTAATAGACATTTGCATTGCTTTGTAATCAATAAGTAAAGTTCATAGTCAGCCCAAAAAAAAAGAAGATGTGAATTTTGAACAGACTGCTTTACAAGAGGTAAAAGCAATGTTCAACTGATGCATTGTCCATGGTATGGAATTTATTTTCTGGTAATTCACTTGGTTTTGGAAGAACTATTTGTCCATAGAGCAGTGGTTCCAGCCAGAAACTTGTAGTCTATTGGCCATTTTGGGTCAATTCCTAGCTCTTTTCAACCCCCTGCTATAAAGCCCACTTTAGCGTGCTTTTGCGTGATTTAGCGCGGAGTTGCCCATAGAGCTCCATCGGGCAGCGCCGGTTAAACAAGGTTAAACTATTTCTGGCTCCATATAGTCTGCTTTTCAATTTTTCCCTTAGAACTTCTCTACTTGCAATCTAAACAGTCTATTCTCTATCTCAAAAGCTCAGCACTTGCTCCTAAAGCATTTTTATATAGGTAAAGCTCAGCACTTGCTCCTAAAGCATTTTTATATAGGTAAAGTACTTGTATACTAAACAAAGTACTACATTAGCCTAGAATCCCCTTGAGTACCCATTTCCCTATAGGTCCCTTCTGACTCAGTTACACAGCAAACTTTTTCTAGCATGTCGAAGGGTCAGTTGCTAGCATCCTCTCCTGTTCAGCTGGTAAATCTGGGCATCTTGAGGCAATGTTACAATAGCCTCATGTGCACAGACAACCCACTCCTTCTCCCACAAAACACAAATACATGTGAGAGATGCAACTATATAGCCAAACTGGAGGCTGAGCTCTCTCAACTCAGGACTGGCAAGACCAGACAGGAGGAGAAGGAAACCACACACACCACAAACCCAGTTTCACATAGAACTATCACAACTGCAAAACAAACACATAAACACACAAAGACATACTCAGAGGCACTGATCAAAAATCTACCAAAACTACAGAGGCCTCCAAAGCAGACACCCAAGCAACTGCCACCTCAAGACATAAGACATGCAACACATAGTTCTCAAAGTCAGTGTGCTAAACAGTCACAGCCCTTAAGGCCAAACACAATGCCAGACACACTTGTTATAGGTGACTCCATAGTCAGACACACTGACGTCCCACTCACCAGACTGAACAAGGAAAAGATCACAGTAAGCTGCCTGTCAGGCGCTAGAATCCGCCACATAACACAAGCACTCAGGTCACTCCACAGCAAGTACAAGTATGACTCAGTCATTGTCCATGCCGGTGTGAACGACCTGAGATGTACCTCCCTGGACTACATGAAAAGAGACATAGAGGAGCTCTCAGATTATGTAGCCCAGGCCGGTATGACCCTGACCCTGAGCAGTATCCTACCCTCACCAAGAATGATGCCTCAATACAGAGACAAAATGATCAGCTTTAATAATTGGCTTAATTACTGGTGTCATTCTAAGGGGATCCAATGTCTGTCTGCCTGGGATGACATGCTTGACAAGCCACGCTGCGCAAGGGATGGCTTGCACCTGTCACCCTGGGCTTCCGGATATTGGCAAAGGCTCTTGCCACCCCATAGTGCCTTTTTAGGCAAGGCTCAAATGATAAACCTACCGCCCTAGAAAACAAAAATGGAGAAAAACTAAGGGTAATACTGCTCAATGCCAGAAGTCTAAACCTTAAGATGCATGCCCTCGAAGCCCTCCTCAGTATGGAGAACATCGATGTCTGTGCTGTGACTGAAACCTGGTTCAAGGCTCCTGAGAGCACCCCAGCACTATCAGGTTATACCTCATATCATGCGTTCCGGCCCCAAAACCCGGACCGAACCACAAAAGGAGGGGGAGTATCCATATTCATAAAGGATACTCACACCTCCAGGTTAGTGGCAATGCATGAAGCATTGGAGACCATCCAGGTGCAATTAACCATAGGTAAAACTGCCCTACAGTTTGTAACATGCTACAGACCACCTTCTCAAACTCAGGAAACCCACACAGCCTTCCTGAAGACACTGGAGAGTATGAATGTCTCTCCAAACACCATCATATTGGGTGACTTCAACTACCCAAACATAGACTGGGAACATTACTCAAGCCCCAACACCCTAGCCCAAAGGTTCCTTGAGTTCATAAACTCAAATGCTATGGAACAACTAGTCACCATTCCCACAAGAGGAGAAAATATACTAGACCTGATCATCACAAACATGGGGACTAAATGCTCCACACCGGAAGTATATCCCTCATTGGTGAGATCAGACCATAAATTAATCTCACTGGAGATCCACATCCCGCCCCACCCCAGCAAAAAGACCACAGTGAAGAACTTCTCAAAAGCAAACTTCACACTTCTTAAGACTGGAGTGGTATCCTTCAAGGCCCCGAGCCAGTAGAAACCACAACCCACGCTGCTGAAACCCTTACAAATGCCTTCTACGAGCACCTCCAGGAATGTATGGATCAAGCAATCCCTAATAAAATCAAGACCCTTTCCACCAAAGGCAGGCACCGGTCTGGTGGACTCCAGCCATAAACAAACTCTACAACAAGAGGAGAAAGCTACTACATGACAGAGCAAAATCCCTAAAAGGGAAGGCATCTCTGATCAATACTAGCAAAAAACTACGATCACTCATAAAATCATCCAAGGCCAACTTTGAGAGAAAAATCGCTAATGACACAAAAGACAATCATAAAGCCTTCTTTAGCTATGTTAGAAACCTGGGTGGAAACTCCCAGATATGCTCAGAATTAGTCCAAAATGATAAAAAATCACTGAACCCACAGACATTGCCAACATACTGGCAGACAGGTTCAGTGCAAATTTCTCCCCTCCCTCCCCCCAAAAGGAGAAATATCTATCCCAGCAGAGTCTAGCCTCCCAAACATCTCAGATGCCCAGGTGAGAGCTGCTCTCTCTAAAGCAAAAAACACAGCATCAATGGGACCTGGACGGTGTCCCCGGCTGTGTGCTACACGAACTCAATGAGGAACTAAACCCACACATAAGGCTGCTGTTTAATCTTAGCCTTACTACAGGATACGTACCCAAAGAATGGCGTACGGCAACTGTGGTCCCACTCCACAAAGGCGGTGCTTCTACGGACCCTGGAAATTACCGCCCCATAAGCTTGACGAGCCTTGTCTGCAAAGCTATGGAGAGGATCATAATGGAACTCATAAATAAAGACATTGGGGACCTACAGACACTGGATCCTACCCAATTTGGCTTTGTCAGGGGCAGATCCTGCCTCTTGAACTTGGTCGACTTTTTCGAGACAGTCACTAGGGCCATTGATGGGGGTAGGGCAGTTCACACAGCCTACCTTGACCTAGCAAAAGCGTTCGACACAATACCCCACTCTGGCATCATAGAAAAGCTCACCAGCTTAGATGTAAACCCATATGTCACAAGATGGGTTGCAAACTGGCTCAAGGACAGAACACACAGGGTTAGAGTTGCTGGTGCCATGTCAGACTCTAAGCCGGTCACGAGCGGTGTCCCACAGGGCTCAGTCCTGGGCCCCCTCTTGTTCGGCATTTATTTTTCTGAAGTGCAGGCAAACATAGGGGGATTGTGGCTGACAAAATTTGCAGATGACTGCAAACTGGGCACCATAATTGACACTCCATCAGACAGAGACATCCTCCAGAAAGGTCTCATAGAAATGGATAACTGGTGCCAGAGCCATGGCCTTAAGCTAAATGCCAAAAAATGTATAGTTATATCCTTTGGGAAAAACAAGGTAACCCCTAATTACCACATAGGTGGTAATCCATTAAACACGGAAGAATTTATCAGGGACCTGGGGACCCAAGTTGACAGTAACCTCTCTTTTGACACTCACATTGCCAAAGTGGTTAGGAAGACCTTCTACATTGCCCACCTGATCATGAAGGGATTCACATCCAGATCAGGAGAGGTCATTGTACCCCTGTACTCTTCACTTATCAGACCAATGATTGAGTACAATGCCCCATTCGGAATGTACCTTACCCGACACCTGCAGCAGTTGGAAAGACCCCAAAAGTTCCTCACCAAAAGGATAAAGGGGCTCAAACATATGTCATACGATGCCTGACTGAAGAAACTCCAGCTCTGTTCAGTCGCATACCGTCTGCTCATAGGTGATCTGTGCCTGACATACAAGGCCATGTCCAACCCGGAATTAATGGACATGCTCCACCTCAAAAAATCCAAATCCACCAGAGCCACGAGAGCAAGAGACTTAAACCTCAACACGGATATAAATAGGACGTGCTGGAGGGACAGATTCATCACCCAGAGACTCCCTACACTATGGAACAGAATCCCAGTCCATGTGAGGCAGAGCCCCTCACTGACTCTGTTCAAGAGAAATCTTGACGAGTGGATGGGAGATCGTAGGTTTACCCCGGGAATCATCTCTGTATCACTGCTGGACAGAGGCACAGCAAACTAATGGGTATAGTATTCTCATCCTAAGGGGTGGTGAAAGCCACACACACTCTGGCTAGGCTTATAAATGCCCTAGGGCAGATAGCCTAGTATGAACCTATGAACCTATGAACCTATGAACTGTGCTTTTACATTAAGTAGTAGCTAAACATTAAGCAAGTGCTGGAACAATGAATTGCAGACTCTTTAATACTGTTAATCAGTCATTAATGGCCGACTCACATCATAACCATGTTTCCATATCCTATTTGACTACATAACTGATAGCAGCTTTGAAGGGGGAATGGTGTCTGTAGGTAGTCAAAATAGATATGTAGGGTCATGGTCAATGTAATGGAGAGGAATCACTGAATGAAGCAGAAGTCATGGAAGGCTAACTTATGTAAAAACAACACAGAAGGCTGTGAGTGCTTGAAGGTGAGTTGGGTCATACGAGTTCTTTCATTAGTTGCTAGAGGCTATGGTCTAAGAGTGAGTAAAGAAAGAAAGTTCTACCCATTTTCCCACTAGAGATGAAAGCACCTAAGCAAGATAGAGCTCATGCAGTTATGGTTATTTAGTATTCCATCCCTCATTCACAGTGAGTTGAGTGATTATGGTAGATTATATTAGTCCTTGCTTTGAATACATTTCCCAATAAGCAATCACAGAGTACACAGTTTGTTTTGTTGGTTTGAGATGTTTGGATATGAAACAACCTGGGTACTGCTGAAGTGATCTAACTATCAGTAGGATTTCTGTCCAAATTCTTTGTCCAGGTCTCTGGATTTGGATCTCTTGGTTATTTAGAAGCAGTGAGAAGGGGACAGCATATTTAATATGAATACATATTCCAGCCCCTATCAGCTCAGATCCATAATCATGATAACTTGCTTAATGTGGACTAATGCTATCACTGGATTCATAGTTTAGTTATATCACTATTTCTTGATCATAACAGATGGATTCATAGTTAAGGCTATTTTTTTTATTAGCAACATTTATGTGTTCAGATATCAGAAATATTGTTACCAATTTCTTCTTTGTGCACCTAGCATTTTTAACAAAACTGAGAGAGGGCTGTGCCTCTGGTCTCCTAACTAGAAATGTGATTATGCTTTCTTCCAGAAAATATTTAACTTTTTTTTATTCTAACTGAAAGACTTTTGTTTGTTATCGTAACTTATAGCCATCCCATGCAAATG
The DNA here is from genome assembly GCF_019279795.1 of Protopterus annectens. Lineage (NCBI taxonomy): Eukaryota > Metazoa > Chordata > Ceratodontiformes > Protopteridae > Protopterus > Protopterus annectens. The sequence goes on along the minus strand of NC_056734.1, from coordinate 445,410,571 downwards.
GTCAGTCTTTACCTTCCATTTCATTCCTCAGAGCTGTGATCATTCATTCTTCTGCAAACGCATATACATGTCAGCAAGCTGTTATATAAATTTGTTCCAAGGGAGGAGGTGGGGCCAGCATGTAAAACTGTATTCAGAGAGAGACAGAGAGAGAGAGAGGCAGAGGCAGAGAGGACAGAATGCAGGAAGTCTATTAATTTTACCTAGAACTCTTTCATTCCTCAGAAACGTAGATACTTTTCTTCATATATGTGAAAGGGATGTTGCCAACTTTCTATTGATTCTAAGCATTGTTTTCATAATGTCAGCAAAGAAGAAAGAGAAGCATTGAATGGACTTAAGGGGATGCAGATTTAATCATCAGACCCAGCGACAAAGGAGGCGAAGTGGTGGTGATGAATATATCAGATTCCACAAGGGAAATGTTAATTCTATTAGAAGAAAACACAACCTATACCATAATTACAAGTGTGCAGGCTCATAGCATGTGTCAAAATATAAATGTACAACTTTGGAGTCTCCTATTAGAGAATAAAATATCTAAAGAAATATTTGATTACTATATTGTGGAACTACCGACAATTCCATTGATAAGCGATTTACCTAAAGTGCATAAACATCCTTTTGATTCCCCCCGATGCAACCTATCATATCGGGAAATGGAAGGATAGCAATCACTTAAGAATGTGGTTTACTCCAACTCCACCATATTAAGAAATACTAGCCATTTTTAAGTTTACTATTGGACTCTGCTAAATCCATGAGAGGAGATATACAATATATAATGGCAACATTAGATATGAATAGCCTCTTCACTGTCATACCTAATGATTTTGGGTTGCTGTCTGTAAGACATTACCTGGAAGTCAATAATGAGCTTGATTAAGTTAAAAAAGAACTGATTTGTTACTTGATTGACTTAATTTTGAATAATAACATATTTTTGTTTGATAGAATTATTTATTGGCAGAAGTGGGGTGTTGCTATGGGCACACCATGTGCCAACAGCTACGCTGATTTAGTAATGGCTGATTGGGAGAACTCTTATGTGCTCAACAACAACCACTTCATAAGTTCCCTAAAATTTTATAAATGCTTTGTGGATGACATCTATCTGATATGGGTGGATACAACAGAAAGACTTAAGGATTTTGTAGTATATTTGGAAAGCACAACAGACTTTTTGAAATTTATCCTAAGTCATTCTGTGAATTACATCAACTTTGTTAATAACAGCTATCTCCCTAGATGAGGAGAATACGTTTACTATGAACATTTATAAAACAGAATATAAGAAGAATAGCCTGTTGTGCAGGAACAGTATGCCTCCTTCATTTACTTTCTCTAATGTGATTAAGTACCAGTTATACAGGACATCCAGATTATGTACAAGGGATGAAGTTTACATTACAGCCATCTTGAATCTGAAATCAGATTTCCAAATGAGGGGATATAAGCTCCAAGAGACAGAAAAAGAAATGGACGATTTTCTTTTAAAAAGGAAAGATAAAGCTCAACCTCTTTTTAAAAGTTTATGTAAAGTGGCTCACTCAATAAAGTGAGATGATACTGTTGAAACTAATATGAGACAAGCTCACTCGTTGAATATGAGGAACAGAATCACACTGACTTGTAACAGTGATGTGAGAGACATATGCAATATTATAAGAGCCAATTGGAAGATCCTCACATCAGGTATGTATTGAAAGACATAGCTGGAGATATTCCCTCGTTTGTTTTAAAAGAAATAAAAATTTGGAACAGTTGTTGTACCATTCTTATAAAAGACCTGGACCCCATATAGTTAATAGCGTTGGCACATTCCCATGCAGGTCTTATACCTGCTGTAAATATATTTTATTACAGAATGATTTTACACATCCTTGTGTAGGTTTAGTTGTTAGTTGGGATATTCCCCTACCTGAGGATTGTCGATTGTGCACAGTTATTGACTATCTGTATAATCAACCAAATGCGGTCAATTATACAGATATCAGCCAAACTCCCCGTCGGACAAACCAACAAAACCCACATATATATTTATTTATTTATTTATTTATTTGACATTTCTTTACCGGGGATGTCTGACTGGGCTGGAAGCTCATTTTCAGGGGAGGCCTGGGGAGAAAAGCTCCACATACAGAAAAAGACAGAAAACAAAACAGATTACTTTACATATTTACAAAAAATAGGCTAGTAACAATGTATACAAGGCAATCCATAGTTTCAAGCATTACATATTTATATAGAAATGTATGTTTTTTTGTGGAATTAACTGAACTTGTGTTGCTGCCAAGAGAGTTTTAAGTTGTGGTGATAATTTTTAAAATTCGTTCATAGACCAGAGTTACTTTCCTGTATTTAAGCACCTGGATTTAAATGAGTACATGCTCTGTTATGCATTAGCTAAGAAACGATTTGAACTAATGTTGCTTCTAAGAGAGATTTAGCTGTGGTGATAATGTTGAAATGCATACTAGACCAGAATCATTCTGCTGCTTATAAACAAGTCCATCTAGAATTGTGTAGTTTAACTATGCACACCTCACATGCCGGTACTACTGCTAAGTGTATGTTTTATACTTGATGGGTTTCCTGCATAATGATATTGCATAAGTACCCTGTTCTGAAAAACTTTGCTTCTAAGCTAGTCTTAAAGTTATATTGATACTATTGCTTACCCATTGTACCTCTGCTTACTACCATTACAACTAGACCTCACTATCTTCTGTCGCTTGCCTTCCATGAGCCTAGCATCCTAGTGGTATTTCTGTTGTTGATTTAGTGTTGTTGTTGCCAATTTTTATTTCTTTAAAGGTATTGAAACAGTTCATGTGCTGCAGTGTTACTGACTCTTGATTTTTTCCCAGTTCTTTATTAAAATTAAATAAAACCAGTGAATTCCATGCTATCCTAGCACCTGCTCACCAGACATAGCTGTAACAACTAAAACCTGGTTAAAGCCCCACATTAAAGACTATAAAATTCTCACAACAGGCTATAGCATTATGACACTAGACAGACTTATAAATGTGGAGGGACAATTGCTGTTATGTTTAAAGATACCCTCAAAGTCACACAGCTAACATGCACCCCTCCTGATCTACCCAACTCTGAACTACTGGCCACCTGCCTTGAAATTGACCCAAAAAATGTATATGTATCATTGCTGCCTACTTACCCTTCAGCAATATCCTTCCCCTCATTGAAAATCTACTAAACTGGGCAGCAACCAAATTCTCCCAAGAAACAATTGTGCTTGGTGAATCTAACCTGGATTGGCATATCTCCACATCAACCTCTCTATCTAATTTTGTTAATTTCTTCAACTTCACCCAAACAATAACCTGTCCAACCCATACAGACAAACACTCCAACAAGCAGTCAACAGACTGGATCTTAACTAACAAGCCTAACCTTAGTTACCTAGCCGGATGCCTACCTGACTCACTCAGCAATCACTCTCCAACCTTCGTTTATAGAAAGCGAGTCCACACACAAAGTAACATCATGTACAAATATATCACTACAAAGGAAAATGTCTCTCCTACAAATTTTAACCTCCTACTCCAACAATGTAACTGGACTCCGCTCAAACACCTAAAGCTAGATGCGGCTGTTCACTACTTTAATGAAACCTTCCTTAAAATACTAAACAGTCTAGCCCCCACTAGAAAAGTATGTACCAAAACCAAGCCCCTCCCATAGCCAACCAATGACACCAAACTACTAATGAAGCGTAGAGATAAAGCCTGGTCAATATATCATACCTCCAAAGACAAAACTGACCTCTTAACTTATCAACAATTAAGAATCTTAACAAAAAAAATAGATCAAAATAGACAAACATACTTCCTATCCTGTCAACAAAAACACCTAAACAACCCCCCCCCCAAAATGTTGGCAATGCATTAATCACCTCATAAACCCTGGTCGTACCCCTACCCTTCCCCCTGTCACCCTAAATAACCCTGACCCTATTTCATCTCATTTCAAATCCCACTTCATAAACACTGTCACCTCCTTACTAAACAACCAAACAACCCAGCCACTTTCTGTCCCCACCCCTGCATCAGATATTCATAACCCTTTCTCCTTCACACCCATTCAAACAAACTATATAAAGACTCTCTTAACCAAACTCAAATCTGACTGCACAGCTGCAAACAAACTCCTAAATGGGTTTCTAAAACTTGATGCCCCTTACATCTCTTACCCCATTTCTATACTGATTAACTGGTCTATCAAAAAACAATATGTTCCACTTCTTTGGAAAATATCTCACATCATACCACTCTACAAAGGTGGACCCTCCAAAAAACTAACTAACTATTGACCTATAGCCACCCTGTCCCCCCTTGCAAAAGTACTAGAAAAATTTATCCATACCCAATTCATTAACTACTTGCTTAACAACAACCTCCTGTCCAGCAGCCAGCATAGCTTTAGACCCAAGCATAGTACTAGCACTGCCCTTCTAAATTTCACTAACACCATCTATCATTTCATGAATGAAGGTCAGCTTGTTTCTTACATCTTTCTTGATATGTCGAAAGCCTTCGACACCATATCCCACCAAGTACTACTCAATAAGCTATCTTTGTATGGCCTTAGTCCTTCATCACTAACCTGGTTCCATACTTATCTTTCCAGTCGTCAACAGGCTACAAAATGAGAAAACTCCCCCCCCCCACTCCCCATCTCCATAGGCATACCCCAATGATCTATGCTTGATCCTCTTCTCTTTATCATATTCACAAATGACCTTACTTCAGCTAGTCAACTAGCCTTGATTGTACAGTATGCTGATGATGCTGCTTTTATCTGCACTGCCCCAACACCCCAAGAACTCCAACTAAAAATGCAATCATCTTTTCAGGGCATTGAATCATACCTCTCTCAACACCAACTAATTTTAAATCCCACAAAACCAAAATCATCGTCTTCAGCAACATAAAAACAAACCTCCCCAGCCCCTTTTCTCACTCACTTCAGCAAATGGAACCAAGATAGTCGCCACAAAACACATCCAACTTTTAGGTGTGACCATAGATGAGAACCTCAAATTTGATACGCACATTGCTCAAACTATCAAAAAAGTCCACATCAAACTAAGCACCCTATGCAAGGCCAAAGCATACCTTACTCCCAATGCCAGGCTAGCTACTGCTCACACACACGTGCTATCCACCCTTCTGTATGCCTCCCTCATTTTCACTAATCTCAGAAAATCAGACCTCAACAGCCTAGAATCATGATACAACAAGATAGCTAAATATGCCACCAATCAACCACACAGATCTCACCACTGTTTAGCTCTCTCACAGCTAAACTGGTTATAGCTCCCCAACCTACTACGACTTAATCATCTAACATTAGCCCACAAAATAATCCATTCCCCAGTAACTGCCCTGCAGTCTCACTCATAGTCCAACC